>NC_137979.1:27025635-27278135 GCF_963924665.1 Micromys minutus | reverse complement strand
GTCCACCGCATGGGCGTGGGTGGGTGCTGGCCCACCTTCAGGGCTGGTCTTCCTCCCTGGAAATGCTACCACACCCACACACATCGGCTTGCCTCACTCGCCTGGGCACCACTCAGTACAGCCAGGCTGACACCCGGCATGAGCCGTTAGGAGCTGAATTCCCGGCTTGTAGCCACTTTAGGTAATGTTTGCTGCTCTGTCCTTATCCTTGCCTTGTATGGTGGTTAAGGACCCTCAGAGTTTCTCCTGGGGTGTGTGATATTGCATCTTGGATTTTCTTCTTCAAGGAACATCGTTCTTTCTTTAGGAGAGCCAAATTATAAAGGGTTTCAGTAAAGGAAATCAGGTAACTAGGAGAGTGGGGGTTTGGGGACAGCCCTCAGGGCATCTGTTTGGCTGCCAGTGGGGACACAGCAGATGGATTTGAACACACTATAATCACACTATAATTGCATTCTGGTGGAAGTAGTGTGTTCAAGCAGATCCTACAAAGCAGGAGTCCGTGTTTTGGGGGTGCCTGTCTCTAAGTCTTTGCCAGAACCTAAAGTTAACTCTGAACACAAGGCAAGCTCTCTCTTTCTAAGCTGTACTCCTAGTTCTATTCTACCTGGAAGGTTTTCTGTGGCCCAAGTGTTAAAGGCTTAACCCCAGTTGAGAACTATAGGAACATGGGGAACTCTTTAAAAGGTAGGACCCAGGAGAGGGCCTTCCTGCCATGGGGCAGGGATGGAATACCCTTTAAGGCGTCTTCCTTCTCTATTTCCTCTGGCTTTCCAGGCTACCCCAAGTAAGCACTTCTCCACTCTCACTCCCCCATTAAGTATTGCCTCTCACAGGCCCAAAGGCCAAGGCCCACCTGACCATTGTGTAACACCTTCAAACCTGTGAGCCAAAGTAAACCTTTCCTCTCTTTAAGTTGATTATCTGAAGTATGTTGTTACAGCAACAGAGAGCTGACACAAATAACGCACTCACTATGGTAGTATACAGAGACGTGTCACTGTTAACCACCCATACATCCATCACTCTGTGTGGGTGTCACAAAATGTCACAAATTCCAACTGGGTAGAGGCCAGAGATGATGCTAAGAGTGTCATAATGCACAGGACAGCCCACCACAGCAGAACCTCCCCAGAGCCAAGACTGGGAGACCTCGCAGAGCAGGTGCTTGCCCCCAGGGCTGGGTGCTCGTTGGTGTGGAGATAAAGAATGTGAGCCCCAGGGCTGGTAAAACCACCTCAGGTCTCAGGTGTCTGGATTTTGGGAGAGTGCATGGGGTGTCATCAAGAGAAAGTGACTGATTGGTGCAAAGCATTCCAGCCATAGAACCACCATGTATCCCTCTAAAGCTGTCTCTTAAAATCAAACCCGAGGTCCCAGTCTAGTTAGAAGACCCCAAATCGTAGTTAATGAGCTGTGCATGATATTGTTTCTTGGGTTACTCTCAAGTGACATGCGCTCTGACCCAGCCAGAGCCAAAGGCACAGGTCCCGCGTTCAAGCATTCTGGTTACTTTCTCCCTGCTTGGGCTTCCTTTTCCAGAAAGGAAGACCTTTACCCTTCTTGTCTTCATGTGACTACCTCCTCATGAGTTGACATCTGGAGCGTATGACCATGGACTTTTTGTTGTCTTGGGACAAGGTCTCTCTATGTAGCCCTGGCTAGTCTGGAACTTGCTGTGTAGACCAGGCTGGCCTGGAACATACAGAGATCCACAGGCCTCTGCCTCCCAGTGTTGGGATGGAAGGTGTGCACTTGACCATTCACTTTCATAATCCAGCCTTGTGTCAGGCAAGGTCTTGATGAGTAAAACTATCCAAGAAGAGGCAGCGTTTCTGTGTTGGAAAGGCTTACGTGTGTGTTGGACATGTGAGTGGGGCACTCAATGGATGGTGTTAAAGATGGCTGGGTGCTGTTAAGGAGGGTTAGACGGGAACAGTACAAACCTTCCAAGTCAGCACTCCTTGTTCATGGCATGCTGGGGGAGCCAGGGACCTCAGAATCAGCCGTGGAGCTCTCAGTGCTCCATAAATCTTGTTGAATGGGAGCAAGGATTCCAATCCCCTGATAGGCATGGAAAGAGAGTCCAGAAAGCAAACTGACTCCCTCATAGAATGTAAATATGAATAAAGAGAAATAGTTCTTTTCATAAATTACCTCCTCCACCCTCATCTGTCTCAAGTCATAAAACCCCAAATGTAACCAGAAAAACATTCTTTTGAGAGAGAGAGAAGAAAAAAAAAAAAAGTCAAGTCCTTTCTTTATGGGTTCATCTTTAAGACTGGAGAGGGAAAAGCTTTGTGAGAACAAAAAGGTTCCAAGCAAGGCATGTAAAACAAGTTTTATGAAAACTTTAATTATCTCCCACCTGCTGGCGCCTTGTGAAGTTCACAGGGAAGAGGGATAATTGAGATCTGCTTCCGAGGTGCACGAGGCTCGCTGGGCTCTTTGCTCTTCTTAAGAGGGATTTGTTCTTAATCAAGTTTGTTTCATAATAACCTAATCGGGTCTAGACACTGAGTTTACGTCGGCATGTTTGACACTGTTTAATGAAGCCACACTGCACACAAGGTGTTGACTTGTGTTGTTTTGAAGTTCCAGTCTTCCGGGAGTGTAGGGCATTTAGTGAGAAGACAGACCGTGTTCCTGCATGCCCTTTGTGTGTGGGGGGGAGCGTTGTGTGTTTTATGTGGTACATGGTGGAGCAGAGACAGAACGTTTTGGTGCGTTGCTCCTCGATGGCCTTAAACTTGGAATTGCAGGCACCACCCTCCTGAGTCCTGCAGCCCCCACAGATGGAGCTCCCATGTCTTTTATCTCTGTCCTCCCGAAGTCTTTTCTTTTTGCCTTGAACCATCACTACAGGAGTGCGGCTCAGAGGGTCTGCAGCAACAGTAGCTTCATCACTAATTCAGCGTCTGCCATGTGTGAGGACTGACCGCTCACTGCTCTGTTCTCACTTAATCCTCCAGAGATGCCCAGGGTCACCTCGCTGGGGCCTGGTGGAGCTGAGACTCAACCCTGATTCTCAACCAGAATCCATCCATCAGTTGAGGCTGCACTGCCTTCCTCTTTGTGCTCGAAGACATAGAACCGCTCCTAGCCTTCTGGCTTTCCATGGCTTTGGTTTTAATTTCCTTGTATCTGGAGTTCCAAATGGATGTCAGTGTTTACGTAAATGTCAGTTTATCTGGGAAGTCCTCTGGCCTTTCGGTTGTACTTTTCAGTATGAATGTTCATAGAATACTCCATGGTTTCCTTGAATGCTTTTCCTCTAAGTTAAAAAAAAAAAACAAAAAAAAAAAAAAACAAAAAAAAAAAAACAAATAAACCCACAATCTTTTTTTTTTCTTTTAAATCCTGCTGAACTTCCCCCAACCCCATCCTGTTGTGAGATAAGTTCATCCTGATTCTTGCATTTTTAAGCCCAAACCCTGTCTCTCTTCATGAACCACGTCATCCTTTACTTATCCCCCAAGTTGAATCACCGAGACCATCCTAAGTACAAGTGCTGAGGACCACTTGCCCAGTTACTCAGCCACCTGGGTCAGTTACAGACTCAAGGCTGACTTGTGAATGAGGGAGTGGATGCTTGGAGCAGGGGCTCAAACCCAGGCCTCTCTTCTACCCTCCTTCCTTTCTGCTGAGCAGGAATTGGGCGAGAAGAGAGCCTACATCTTTTCCTTAGGGAAGAGGGGGTGTAGTAGGCTTGCAGCAGGGAAAGCCTCCTCTCCAGGCAGAAGAAGCAGTTGAGGGCGGCTCATGCCCATGCCATGAATGGAAAAACTGGGTCACGGCTCAGCCAGAGCCTGCATTCCTGCTTTCTTTGGCCAGCATATGCTTTCTTTGTATTTGTTTACCGTATGGCCAGTTCGGGCAAATAAAAACCTGATTCAGCTCAAAGTGCACGAGCATGTGTGCGTGCGTGCATGTGTGTGTGTGTGTGTGTGTGTGTGTGTGTGTGTGTGTGTGTGTGTATGTATGTATGTATGTATGTATGTGTTTTGGAGTAAGGCCTCATTTTGTAGACCAGGCTGGTTTCAAGCTCACAGAGATTGGTCTGCCTCTGCCTCCCAAGGGCTGGGATTATAGGTGTGTGCCATCACCCTATCCACACCCCCAAGCCACCAAGCCAGGGACTGTTAGTAAAAGGAGTAAAGGACTGAGGACTGACAGCTGCTCCAAGTAGATGGTGCAGAAGATGGCATGTTGTTGACTTTGGTGACAGAGCACACTCAGACACTGCCCTGTTACTGCACAACTGTACTATCTTCTGAGACCCCCTTACCTACCCTGACACTTTCTGTGGCTGTTTCCTAGAAAGGTCCTTCCAGTCAACCCGGGGTAGGGGTGGGGTGAGTGGAGGGGGTGGAGCTTCTTCTGGAAAAAAGTTTCATCGTTAGAGCCAAATCATCAGGCAAAACCTTTCTCCCACTTTCTCTAGTCTGTCTTTGTCTCCTTCCCTTCCCTTCCTCCCTCCCTGGTAATGGAACCCTGGACTTCATGTGTGCCACTGAGCAGCCACCTAGCCTGATGCTTTTATTTCTATATTCTGTCATATTCCTTTATGTCGTATGAGTATAAATGGAAAAGGATTCAGCGTGCCTTCTTGAACTGAAACTTTGAATAGCCAGGGATCTCCCCTCAGTCTTTAAGGTTGTGATTCGGGTGAGGTTTCATTTCCTAACACCCTTTCTTCTGTTGATGTTTCTTTCCCCTGGTGTCCCTGGCTGTTCCTTAGCCACTATGTCTGCTGGTAGCTTTGCAACCTTGATTCAGTTGTGGCACAACCTCCCTGGGTACTGCTAGCCTCCTAAGGAAAAACCATGTGGAAGTGTCAGGTATCCAGCAAGCCGTATCTCCTTGGATGGAATATTCCCCTTGGCTCAGTAAAGGCCAAACCCTTTAGTTCAGCCTGGGTGTTAGGGGACCTTCTGCTTGCTTTATTTATTGACTTTCTAAAGCCAAAGCAATGTTAGCAGAGCCAAGAATAATGTTGGCAAGATTCTGTACAAGACCATAGCCTTGCATAGTTTTCATGACTGTAGTCTGACTCGGGGGACCAGGAGCTGCCTCAGTTGGGAAGTCAGGGACTCTAGCCAGGTGGGTTCTTGACACAGATGCTTTAACTTGGGATGGCCCCTTGCCTCGTCCCAGCCTCGTTCTGCATTTCATGGGATCCTGTGCCATTATTTTGAGTTATATTTGCAGCCCTGATTTAAAACTATCAAAGGACAGCATTGTAGTCCTTAGATAGGCAGGAAACCATTTCTTCAGAATGGGGCAATAGCCAAGAGCAAAGGAAACAGCATTCACTTCGAATGATGGTTTGTGTCTTAAGAGGCAAACGGGTCATAGAACAATGCTTGCCTATCATGTTCAAGGCCCTAAACTCTACCCCCAGTACCACACATTCATGCAAAACAACAGCCAAAGGGAAGTCATGCCCGTCTTGCTCTATAGCTTTTATACAAACCTTGTTACAGGGCATGTCATCTGCTTGCTCCCAGAATTCTCTCTCTTGTCCCTTTTCATCTCACCCTGGAGACCTGATGCAGGGCTGCTTGGACATAGCTGTCCCTTGTCCTTCATATACTCATCAGCCATTCTTATGCGTCCTCAGCTAAAAGTCTGAGGAACCCCCATGAGCTTTGCCTGCCCCCTTTGCTTCTAGATTAGCAATTACAGCATATATGCCTAAGGACTGTTCACATTCTAGACACCTGTTTGACTAGGACATCCAGAGCCACTGAAACACCTGGGCTAGACATGAGTGAGTTTAGTTTTATTAGTTCTGGTGGGCTAGTGGGGGTATCTCTCCTTTCTCTGGTACTCCTCCTCTAAGACATCACATTTCTCCTTTACTTAGGTAAACTAAGGACCAGGAAGAGTTAGAGAGATGACTCAGCAGTTAAGAGTATTGGCTGCTATTCCAGAGGACCCCGGTTTGATTCCCAGCACCCACGTAGTGGCTTCTAACATCCTATAACAACAATTACAGTGGACCCAGAACACTATTTTGGTCTCTGTGGGTATGTCAGCATGTCATGCACATACATATATGCAGACAAAACACCTATACACATTTTTAAAAGGCTTTAAAAAGAAGAATGTGAGAAGAAATGGAAGAGGGGGGGAGGAAAAAGGGAAGAAAGAAATAAAACAAAGAGCTGGGTATAGAAGCACATTTCCTGCCAATTCCAGCAGAGGAGAGACAGTAAGTTCCAAGCCAGCCTGAGTTACATAGTCAGAACCTGTCTCATGTACTACTCCAGAAGCAAGGGAGGGAAGGAGGGAGGAAGAGAGAGCCGATGGATAGATTCCATCCCAACCTGTCCCCTACTCGAACGACTCTACAGTGTGAGTCCCATCCGTGCTCCTCAGAAGTGTTACCTCTCCCTGGAACAATGCCTAAGGGGTATCCACAACTATACAAGCCCTTAGTGTCTGTCATGTTCTGCTGACCATGTCTGCCATCAACAACAGCACCTCCTTGTTTGCCTCTAGGGAACTTGTTCACAGAGGAGGCCATGCTGTTGTGACTTGTCTGACTACTTCAGTACACTGACCTTTGTGGGACAGTTGCCACTGTGTGCACTGGCAAGTGCACTCCTCTGGAAGCTTGCATCTGTGGGCACTCTCCAACTCCCCGCTGTGTCTGGCTTTACTCGGAGGGGCCCTCAGGAGAGGCACTGCCTTGGCTTAGCTGGCCTGGCTGGCCTGCTCTCCTCTCTTTTTAGCCTGAGGTCACAAAGGTGGGGTAGGAGGCACGGAGGGCCGGCCGGGATGTAATGGAAACTTCAAGCCTGTGCTGGTTAAACTCCAAGAACAAAGGCTACTTATACCACAGGCTGCAAGGAGTAAGCCACCTCTGCCGAGTGTTAAGGGCAAGCAGAGAAAGCCTGGGCCAGGAAGTGGTGAACAGGAGTTAGCCTCCATCTTTTTCCTTCGAGGCTTTGCCTCCCAGGCTTCACTGCAAAGCTCCCTGAATAAAAAGGAAAGGTGAGTGTCAATTTCCTGGGGGGTTTTTGGTTTGTTTGTTTTGTTAATTTTTAATTCTCTTGGTCTTTTTTATTTAAAAGTGGGAAGGGTTTTGTTCCGTAGGTCCTAGAGGAGGAGGTTGGTCTGGGCTGTGGTAGTTCTCACCACACCCTTCCTTGGGAGAGGGGAAGGGTGGGACCCACACACCCTCCAGTTTTCTCCTAGTACTGTGTGGCCCTGGGGACCCCGATGGCTTCCATCCTGTGGTCCTCTCAGCCAAGCAGAGTCCTTGTCACTTTCCTCCCATTAATCTGGATCCTGAGGCTCTGTGTGCCCTGGTTTCGCTCCCATCAGCACAGCCCTCTCCTTCACTTCCGGAGGCTCCAAGCCCATCACCGCATCCTGGATGGCTGTCACCTCCAGCGCTAAGCTAGAGGCTTCCTGCAAGGGTCTTCCAGGTCCTGTCACGTTGCATTCTCTCCCTGCAGAGTTGCCTATAGCATGTTCACGCACCCATCACCCAGGGCAGCCTTCACATAGCACACGGCACATGGTCTGTGCTTTTACCTCAGATAGTGTAGTTTTTAGAGATTTTGTTTTGTTTTGTTTTTGTTGTTTCAGTTCAGACTTACTGGATATTATAAACACACCACAATCTTTGTTCCTGTTCTGAACATTAAGACAAATCTTCCCTTTGTTTGAATACTGCTCCCACAGATCGGGTGTGAGCAGGTGACCACATGGATTGTGCCATTGTTTGAGCAGATAGCAGGTCTCTTCCTTCATTACTGGCAGCTCTATCCTCTGCCACCTATGTGGCTTTGTGGACCCCAGTTTTGCCTTCCTGGCTATGTGAGCCTCATGTTTTACCACCCTGGCTAACTGGGCCCCACTAATGCCTCTCCTCCTGGCTTCTTTCTGTTCAAGTCTGTTTTATTCGGTGATGAAATGCTTGAGGCTGAGTAGTTTATAAACAATAGAGGGTTTGAGGTTGGGGAGATGGCTTCGTGGGTTAGAGCACTCACTCTGCTGGTGTGAGAACCTGATGAGGAGATAACATGAGGAGGGAGACTGGCACATGCCAGTCCGGGTGCTTCTCAAGTCTCTCGGCCAGCCCAGGCTGCCCCTCCAGTCACTCGCTGGTTTGTTTGTTTTGAGACAGAATCTCAGTGTGTAGCTCTTGCTGATCTGCAGCTCTCTGTGTAGATAGACCAGGTGGTCCTGAATTCAGAGATTTCCCCAGCTTTTCCCTTCTATAAGTGTACCCCAACACCTGGCTTTTTCTTCCTTTTACAAGCCACAGTCCATCAAGGATGCCCTGCCCTGATGGCCCTGTGGAATCTCAGTTGTCACCCGCATATAAATTTGGAGGTCAACATCCTAGCCTGCATTTGGGGGACATATTCCAACCACTGCATATTCCTGCCCCGTGAGAAGTGGCAATATATGTCTATATAACAGCAACTCAGAAACATGTGCTATCAAAACAGCAAGGAGGAGGCACACGGGCTTTTCCGGTGTGAGGGCAGCTTTCTGCTCTACTTGGAGTGCTTGGAGGTTCTGACACCGTCATCGGAGCCACTTGGCCTCTCTGAACTTCAGTGTTCTCTTGTGTGGAGCTGAGGATGATGGTGATAATGCTTCCTTTGGTGGCCCCTGGGGATTAAATGAGATTTTGCTTGAGAAGTTAGCACAATGCAGTGTGTACGTCAGGCTCTTCCTATAAGGTGGTTGGCTACAAAACTAAAGAGAAAATTCGGGCAGTTGAGACACTGGAGTAACCTATCCCGACTAGATACTTTGGATACAGTGGGTTTTGCCAAAGTCTTCTAGGTAGAAACCTCGGTATGGAATCTGTTCTGGGTGGCTACATTGCTTATTGAAAAGAAAACTGGAGTGCAGGCCATTCTTTGCCTTAACCACAGGGATCCTCATTCATCTAGCAAGTGTTCGTTAAGCTCTAGCACCTGCATCTTCCTAGTGTCTGAGGAGACGCTGGGGAAACATTGAACAGAGTGCTCTATGCTAATGATTTAGGCAGGAGACAAATAGAAACCCAGTAATTACTCTGCAGGGTGAGAATTGCTATTAAATGAGCTGACACCTGTCATGTGCTTGCACCCAGAGCCTGGCCCTGTCACAGAAAGCCATCAGTTAAGTGTGTGAGCTTAACTTACCAAGGGAAGGGAAGGGAGGGAAGGAGGCAGAGGGCACCTAGGAGAGGGACTTCTAAAAACAGGTCCCTTTGATCAAAGTCCTAAGGAAGGTTACAAGGTAGGTAGGTAGGTCTGTTTATGGGGGTGAGGGGAAAAGAGTAGTGAGCATCTGGCTGAGAAGTTTGGTCCTTATTCTTGAAGTGATGGAAAACAACACCAGGACCTTAATCGGGATGCTGTGTTTCTTAGGACAGATGGTCAGGAGGCAGGGACAGCAACTCAGGTCTATATTGGGATGAGATGAAGAGTGGATTTAGGAGCTGTCTATGGGATTGCAGATGTGAGGAAGAAGAAAGTAGAAGGAATTCTGATTTTCTGGTTTGGGAAACTGGGTGGAGCTTAGTTGGTGACATTCACTGAGACAAAGAACAATAGTGAAGAAAGACAGGGAAAGAGGTGACATTCCTCGTGGGAACAACACCCAGAAGACAGGCACCCTGCATAGACTCTGAGATTCTTAGTTACTTATATTCTTAAAGGAACAAATGGTTTTGTTTGTTTAGATTGTATTAAAGGCAGGTTTATTGGGAAGTTGCTCTCAGGTGAATTCACTGCCCCCAAGGATTGATGGCAGGGGAGTCACCATGGGAAGAGGGGCAGAGGGGGAAGAGAAAGGGAGAAAGTGTCCATCTGTGCCTGCAGAGAAACAAGAGAAGGAGAAGAGTTGTTGGGTTTTGAGACAGGGTCTCACAATGTAGCATTGGCTGGTCTGGGCAGGCTATGGAAACCAGGTTGGCTTTGAATTTACAGAAGTCTACCTGCTTCTGCCTCTCTAGTGCTGGGATTAGAGGTCTACACCATGCCTTACAAAATTATAGCTTTTTAGTAGGGTCATCATGTTCGGACAACTGGTATATCTACAGGAATAGCCTCCAAACAAGATACCAAATGTTTCAGCTTCCTGCAAAATCCCCTCATGTTCCTTTCCAGTTACTTAAAAGACTTGCTTTGAATCTCTTTTTATAACGTGTGACCATCTAGAGATCAAACAGCCATTCATTCATTACCTTGCCTGTCTGCTCTTTGTTCTAACTCCCATCCCCGTGTGGACTCAGTAAGCACAGGTCAGGGCTCAGCTCCATGGCATCTGCAGAACAGAAGGAAAGAGCTCTGAGCTACCAGAGCGTGGTCTAGGCAGCCTCTGGAGTTTAAGCCCAGGCTATGAGGTTCATACATAAGAACCTCATTTTGATAGTCTGTTCCAGCCCCACTTGCTTTCAATTTGAAAGTTACCTGCCCTTCACAGTCAGCTTATCTATTTGTCTGCTCACTCTGTCTCTGTCTCTGTCTCTGTCTCTGTCTCTTTCTCCTTTGCTTTCCTTTTGGGAAATGGTCTTGCCATATAGTCCCAGCTACCTTGAGACATACTTCCCTTGTGCCTCAGCCTCTCCAGTGCTGAGATTATAGGCTTGTGTGTCCATGTTTGCCACAGTCAGCTTTGACTATTGGGCCCAAATGATAGCCTGCTCTAAACCCTTGGAATGACAGGTGCTGCGTTCTGCCCCATCACAGCACAAAAGCTGTTCTCTCTTTCCCTTTTCTGACATTTTCTTTGCCTTGAGTAGGTGTTGGGTCAGGGAAGGAGGTGTCTGCCGACTCAGGGTCACTAATTAGAGTCTGTATTTTCTTTTGGTGGCCTCTCTGAGTCTTTAACCTTAATCAGAAAAATAAACACTTTTAATTTTCTTCCTGGCATAATTAAGCTAGATCCAAACTTTTTTTCCTAAACTCTCCCACATGTGAATGATAGAAAATTCTGCCCTGTTGGGGAAATGGGTCATTTCCAAGATTTTCTCTCAAGGAAAAGTGTAACTCATTAGTTACTAAAGGCATAAAGGGCAACAGCGAAGTAATTATTAAGATCTTTTTCTTCCTCCAATGTGTCCCTAATCAGAGCCCAGTCATGAACCTCAGCTATGATAGGCAGTTCAAAATTACTTCTATCACTTTATACTTGAGGATGAAGAGAGACCCTCTTCCCCAGAAAGAATGATACTCTCAAAGGACCAGAATTTGTGCCCCAATGAAGCTGAAGACATTGAAGTGTTTGTTACCAGGATCACTTCTTGGAGTTAGGGGTGTTGTTGAGCATTTGCCTATGTGCCCCCGAGGCCCTGGGTTCCACATGAGTGCTGGGGGGAAATCACTTGAATAAAACCCACTATGATCTCAGTGGTTTTTATGTATTAGATAAATAAAAAAAAAAATCCTTCAGAGAAACCTCACCCTTGAACTTGGTACTCGTGAAAATGTTTGGAACGAAAAGTGGAGTTCCTCCTTAACCAACCAAGCATAACTCCAAAGTTCTTAAGTCAGCTTTGGTGGTTCTCAGTGTCTTTGTTCAGCACTTTCTTCTTGGCTTGACAGTTCATCCCCCACCATGGGGACTGTGGCTGGATTCCATACCTGTGAGAAGTTTCTAGAGACTTTTGGCTTGGACCAGTCCTGGCTTAGCCAGTTTTTTTGTTTGTTTGTTTGTTTGTTTAAATCATTCTTTTTACTGCCCCCTGCTGGTTGCCAGGAAGAGGCACCTAGAGACTCTAACCAGGAACCAAAGAACAAGTTCAGCCCAGTCAAACTTAGGTGAGGATTTCATGTTGGTCTTCCGGGACGTTAGCGAACAAGTAGTGTCTTGTCTGTTTCAAAAAGAAACCTCAAGTTTTTTGAGCCCCAAACTAAAATCATTCCCACCAGTTTTCCCCCTCAAGACACTTTGCTTACTTCATTTCTTCTTTCCTCCCTCCCTCCTTCCCTTCTTATCTTCTTCCCTCTCTTCCTCCTTCCCTTCCTTCTACATATTCAGAAATAAATGAGGTCTTGACCAGTGGACTGATTCTTTTGTTTTTAACTTAACCTCTATTTTTGTGCATATGGTTATTTTGCCTGCTTGTATGTCCATGTGCCAGTGCTTGCAGCACCTATAGAGGCCAGGAGAGGGTATTAGATCCTGTGGGACTGGACTCAACTGATGGTTGTGAGCTGCCATGTGGATGCTGGGAATCTAACCCTGGCCCTGCCCCTGGTTAATACTTTGTGTCTCTTGTAACACACTTGTAACAGTGTCTCCGGCCCCTGGTTAATACTTGTCACAGTGTTGCACTGATGTATTTAGCAGAACTCGTTTCCTCCCATTCTCTGAAGTAACTAGGTCAGGGCATGGGTCATTCAGTATTTCCTTAATGAACTCACCAACCTCCACTCCCCCCCATACACTGTTCCCAAATGACCTTTCTCTAGTGCCATTGTCTGTTTTGTTACTTGACACCTCTTTCACTGTGATGAGCTTAAATACCATCCTCTTGGTATGGACTTAAGTTTCCCACCACCAAGCCTTCCTGGCTCTCTGCCGGCTCTCACCTTTGCACCCTATAGTCTGCCATACCTATCTGCTCCAGAGCTCCTGGAACATGCCACCCACTCTGGCACCTGTGGGCCCTGTGCAGATGGCAGTGCCATGTGGTTATGTTGTAGTCAGTCACCCTTCAGATGTCCCTTCTCTGTGAGACCTTCCTCCCACTGTGCAGTTGTCGCTTGGCTGCCAGATTCATTATGACATTTATCATTGAAGCTTTTGCTTTTTGTTTTGTGTTGTTCTTGGAAACGGCCTGTGTCACCGAGGCTAGCCTCAAACTCATAATCTTCCTGACTTCGCTTCTTGAATGCTGGGGTTAAAGGTGTCCACTTTGCCCAAAATTCTTAGGGTTTTTTTTTTATTTGTTTGTTTGTTTTTACTTTTCTAAAAACAAAAACTTAAAACCTGTATGTGTCTTTAATTTTAGCATTCAGAAGATAGAGGCAGGTGGATCTCTGTGAGTCTGAGGCCAGTCTGGACTATAGGGTAAAGTCTAGGACAGCCAGGGCTACACAGGAAAACCATGTCTTTTTTATTTATTTATTTTTTAAATCTATTTATTATATGTATAAGTACACTGTAGCTGTCTTCGGACACACCAGAAGAGGACATCAGATCTCATTACAGATGAGTTGTGAGCCACCATGTGGGTGCTGGGATTTGAACTTGGGACCTCTGGATGAGCAGTCAGTGCTCTGAACCTCTGAGCCATCTCTCCAGCCCCAAACTATGTCTTAAAAAAAACAAACACAATCAAACAACACCCTCCCTTTATTTATTGTATTGTATGTGTATACACACATGCCATACAGCACATGTATGGAGGTCAGAGGACAACTTGCAGGTGTCAGTTCTACTGTTCCAGTCCCAGGCTTAGAACTCAGGTAGTCAGATTTAGCAGCAAGCACCCTTACCCGCTGAGGCTGCCCACTGGTTTAGTTGTTGACATTTCTGTCTTCTACTCCAGACAGTGTCCTCAGGCTCTGGTTCATGTTCTCTAATCTAGACTAGAACCTTGTTTCTAGTAATTTCATGATAAGTCATGATAGGCAGATCGTATGGCTCCTGCCTTGCCATCTCTCACAACTCCTCTGCCCTCTCTGACAGCACCCAGGGCCTTTTCTACAGTCCTCAAATGTGCGGGGGCTCCCTGCCCCTTGCTCAGACACAGATACCTTCCCCTTCTCTTTCCTGCCTCCCATTCAAATCCGGCTCATTCTTGGAGAAGCAGATCAGATGTTGTGGCTTCCTTCTCACTTGCTCTGACTTGCAAGGAGTTTAATAATGAAAATAGCTGGTGTCTTTGTAGCATGACTCATAAGCTCCGGACATTGTTCTCGGCATTTGGGTATATTAACTGATTCCTCTTGTATTATTACAGCATTAGAATGCTTACATTCTCCCAAGTCCTAACGGTTTATTTATGCATCCTTCCTAACAGGCTCAGGGCTTTATAAGGGCGAGCCCTGTGAATCAGTTGTTTTATGACCCCAGCCTTTAGCACAGAGTTTCACATGTAGAAGGAAGCCAGAAATGGTTGGTAAAGCCAATTTTTAATACAGACCCTGGTCACCTTGTCCTTGTTTAGCATAGAAAGAAGTGTTTTTGATTATGCAGAATGTGTAGTGGGCTGGGACACGGGCATCATCAGTGGATGAGCTGGCAGGAGGTGCTGTTGTAGGCATAGCCAGTGAAATCAAGTTCTGCAGAAGACTCAGCTCTTATTTCTTATACCCAAGTACTTTCTCCATGGAAGGAGATAAGGCATGAAATATGTTTAGAGAATGGATGCGCAGTATGTGAGCAGTGGCCAGAATAAAATGTGCTGAAGAACCAAACCAAGGTTGGAATGCAGGGCTGGAGAGCTCGCCTGGTTCAGGGTCTCAGCATTCACTCTGAGTCTGTCTGAGCCTCTCAACTCTTGTCCGAAGTCCCTCTTCCCTGCAGAAGGCTGTTAACCCTGTGTTTGCCTGTTGCTGTCTGATTTCTTCCTGTTGCTTTCATGGCTTCACATGGACTGGCTTAAAGCTTCCACTTGAGTTCTGTGAACCACTGGAGCAAAATAGTTGACTGTTCCCCCAGGAAGAGGGGTTTCTGGGAATGCCATTTTACAGTCAGTCAGAAGCACAGGCAGAACAGTGGGGGTTCTCAGAGGGCATGAAAGGGGTAGTCAGTCATATTTGTTCCTGTCTCTCTCCTTCTCTCTCATGGTTCAGTATCCTGTCCATGTTGGTCAGCATGGCTGAAAGGCTACACTTCAATACTGGAACTTTCTGCCATGCCTGGTTCTTCTGCTTGCAGCTGGTATTACTTCAGGCCTCCTTTGTTCTGTATTAGAACCACAGCTCACAACTCATTCACTCTCTCTCCCCCAACCCCCGCACACACGGCACACAGAATTCCATGCATAGCATACCTCCATGGGCATGTCCAGATCTTCACATTCCTCTCTCTCATACCCCACCCCCAACTACCCCAGGAAATAGAGCAAACACTGCCACAGATGCTTTGAGGCCTGTTGCTTGGAAAGGCGTTTACAAGCCTGGGTTTAGGGTGGCCAGCCAGGCTGGGACTCAGTTCTGGATTAGCCATTGCAACACCCACTCTTCCCAATCTAAGAAGCTTTCCCAGAGCAAGTGCCTGCGTTAGGATTTATTGGAAAGCCGTGTGACCTGCAGATTTCCCTTTAAGTGATGTTACTCACCCATCCTTTTCTCATCTTGTCCTTCTGCTCCCTCATGCTGGGGCTGCAGATGCCTGACAGGTGTGCACTCCTCCAAGTGATGGTGGCTTGTGCGTGGCTGTGAAGATGACTGTGCTTAAAAATGAGAATGCTGTTCTCCAAACTGTTCTCTCTGAAGACTGTGGGGAGAGGAATTTGCATCCATTCAGCCCTTCCCATCCCATGATGCTTCATACAGGATAGTAGTAATTAAAGAAGAAACTAGTAAAGCTGCCCCATGTGTTTCTTCAAAATCACACAGAAATTCAAAAGTGCTTTTGGAATCACTCATGCACACGGGACCAGCCCCTGACTGAGCGGACTTCCCCATTGTTCCCCTGGTCTATTATTACTGTGCTGTCTGACTAGGATTAACAAGTAATTGGGGGCAGAATGAACCAAAACTTCCAGAAGCTTAGAGATGTTTTTGAACCTTAGCACTGTTGACATTTTAAAAATGATTTACTTATTCATTTTACATGTATGAGTACACTGTCACTCATAAAGTATGATGTCTTTAAACACATCAGAAGAGGGCATCGGATCCCATTACAGATGGTTGTGAGGCTCCGTGGTTGCTGGGAATTGAACTCAGGACCTCTGGAAGAGCAGCCAGTGCTCTTAACCACTGAGCCATCTCTTCAGCCCACACTGTTGACATCTTAAGCCAGATAATTTTTCACTGTGGGTCCTATGCTTTGTTGAATGTCTCCCAGCACCCCTAATTTGTGCCTACTACATGCCAGGAAGAGCCCCATCTCCATTGTGGCAACAAAAAAATTGCCCCCAAAATCATCAGAGTTCTCCTAGGAAGCAAAATCACTTCATCTGAGGACCAGTGACTTAAAGTGTGCACCAAGTCCCCTCTCTCATCCCAGACAGCCTGTCTGCCAGGGTCTGTCTCCTGTCACATGGAGCTTCAGAGCAGCACCTTGCCAGTGCGTGCCTGAGATCAAAAGGTGAAGCATGTGCTCCCAGAGACGCTGAGAGAGAGAACAGGAAGGACTCAGAAATGCATTGTCCATGGAACGTAAAACCAACAGAAAGTTAAAAAAAAAAAAAAAAAGGTTGGCCTCATCTGATTGACAAGTTCTCATCCTTTTCACCAATTGGCCCAAGTCACTTACAGAGCAGGGACCATCCCAAGGAGTGTTTCCTGCTGGGATCTGACACATTAGTAAGTCCTAGGGTACTGTTCTAAAGAAAGCCATTCAAATGCTGCAGAAATAGACCCCTGAGAAGAAGATATATGGACTTGAAGGGAGGCAAGGCCTTTTGCCAGAATTCCTTGAACACATGTCTCACTGGCAACTTGGGCTCTAGAGGCTCCCACCAGCCTGTAATTGCTATGCGTTTGTGGCCCTCACTGTTGCTGCTAAGTTGTCTGGGGCAGCTCCACAGAGCATGAGCTGGTACCTGGTGAATCCCTCCTGGGTCAGTGTAAGGAACCACAAGAGCAGCTGCCAGGGTCTGCCCTGGTGGCCCCTGCAAGGCTTTCTGGCCTTTGATGTAACCCGTGTGCCTCATGGCTGCCTGCCTTTTAAAAAGAAGCAGATGTGTGCTGGCTGGAGAGTTAACGAAGTCTGGGGTGGGGAGAGAGATGAGAGAAAATGAACTGTTAGGATGGGGCTCTCCAAATGTAGACACTGTTTGGAGGCCAGACTTGGCCGATGCCTTGCTTCTAGAGAGACCGAAATGGGCTTGGCAGGACCTTCCACTTCCGGTCTTTGATGCAGCAGCCTAGGCCTGCATGTTCTGTACCCTGTACTGACTGCACGGAGTTTTGAGACAAAGGAAAGCATCTTTCTGGTATGTCCTTTCCCTGCTCATTTATTCCCAACAATTTCTTGTACCTGCTCCATGTCAGTCACAGCCCAGTCTCCAGTTACAACCAGAAACTAGTCTCAGATGTTGTTCTATGTCCCCTCAGCAGCAAAGCCACCCCCTATGGAGGTCCAGTGGCCTAAAACATGCCCCTAAGTGTCTACTTCCCTTTCTCCCTCTGGGAGACTTCTTCCGGTGTCTTGGAAAGTGAGCCCCGCACAGAGTTCTGCCACTGGGGTGCCTACTCTGAAGAGGGTGAAGATTCTAGGTATACATGGGTCCCAAGTGAGGGTACCCTCACTCTGCTGGGTGGTGAGAGTTTGAGGATGACGTGAAGTAGGGTGATCCTGAAAGTATCATTAAATCTGGTAGAAGAAGGGAGGGTTAGGAAACGGGGTGAGGTATTTAGGAGGAAGACAGAGGGAGACCTGAGCTGTTTGCTTTTAGTTTGCATTTTATTTCATCAAAGTTCACGTACACTTCAAAGGAAATGGCCTGCAGAGTCCAGCTGTGAGGCCCCAAGAGCCTTGCCTGTAGCATACACATGTCCCCACAGTGCCCTCCAAAAAAGGGTCAGGTTCCTAGAACTCTGCAGGTAATTGACAACCAAACAGAATGCTCATGTATGCCATTTTACTTGTTGCTCAGGCTGGCCTTTAACTCGTGATCTTCCAGTTTTCACTTCCTAATGCTCACAGAGCTCCACCTGCCTCTGCCTCCAAGTGCTAGGATTAAAGGTGTGTGCTGCCACACTTGGCCCACGTCTTCTTTTAAAACCTTTATCATTATTTTGATAGCCTCCCAGATCCAATTAGTGCAGGGCCACCCTAGGAAACACTGGTGGCCTACCAGTAATTCTCCCTCCATCAAACTCCACTTCCTCAGGAGTGGAGCTTGGGGCGCTCCTTCCATCCATGTGAAGTGTTGATTTGATTGACTTGATTTTGGGACGCCGCTGTGCGGTGGTGTGTACACCCCCCCCCCCCCGTGCCCTGTCCAGAGGACGGTGTTTCATAGCTCCCCTTCCTGCTCCTTCCTGCTCTCTGGTTCATGTTCCTTCTGCTCCTTTTCCGAGATGTCCCCTGAGCCTTGGATAGGAGAGGTTGATAGAGATGAGCCTACTACTGAGTGCTTGTTCACTTAGCCTCAGTACTCTGACCAGATATGAGTCTCTGCATTAGTCTACTAATTACCAATTGCAAAGAGAAGTTTCTTACCAAGGTTGAGAACAGCATAAATCTGTGAGTCTAAGCATTGAGAAGGCAGTTTGACATATAACCATTTATTGAAACAATATCAGTGCAGTCCCTCATAGAGCCTATGAGCTCCTTAGTCGTGGGTTTTGGCTAGCTTCATAGGACCCAGCAGCAAGTCCCTCCTGTGGAGCAGGCCTCAGATCCAATCAGAAAGTGGCTGGTTACCTTCATAACCCTCATGTCACCATCGCACCTGTAGGGACAACTTTCTTGGCATGACAGTACTGTACATGCCGGGTCCAGTACTGAGACCATTACTTTCCAAGGGTCTCACTAAGCCTAGGTTGATTGGCTCCAGAAAATCACCCATCTTAACCCCCTCAAGGCTACAGATGCAGACACCAGCTTTCACAGGGGTGCTGTGAGCCTAGACACAGGTCCTCCTGCTTCCTGCCTGAGCTGTTTCCCCAGCCCCTTTTTAGTCTAAGGTTCTGCTCATCGTTTTGCATTTAGTTGGATGCCACGGTACTTGTTCAGACTCTCTGGCCTCCAAGTCTTTAAACTGGGTCTTACACTTAGGAACCACAAGTTTGGGATTATACTGAAGATCAACTTTCTGCCCCCTCAGGCTTGGAGAAAAGCTCTTAGTTTGCTTAGCTGTGTGGGTTCACTAGACTTTCCTGCCAGTGGAGGGAGAGGGCAAAGCCCAGTGCTGGGGAGTGCTCTGAGGGCCTGGAAAGAATGCCCCAAGCACCCAGGGAACTTGCTGACGAGGGTGGCATCAATTTCCTCTCCTGTAAAATGTTTCCATCCCACTGTTTGACTGCAGCCCGAGGCTGGCCCCAGCTGAGGGTTTACGGAAAAGCAGTATTTGAATGCTGGCCTTGCCCTGACCCGTGCCCAGTCGTTTATTCCACTAAGAACATGTATTTTGAGATAGCAACTGGATTAATTCACATTCAGCCTTTAATTGGTGATTCAGTTTAAACGGGGGGGGGGGGGTAAGCGGGGGAGCTTACTTGATAGGGCCTTGGCTGAAATGGAGGGATCTCTGAGGTGGTTAGGACTTCTCTTAGAGAAGCCTCCCCACACCCTGCCCCCACACCCTGCCCCCACACCCTGCCCCCACACCCTGCCCCCACACCCTGCCCCCACCAGTTCCGTCTTCATTATAAAAGCAGAGCCTCATGCACATGCTTAACCATGGACACTGTGCCTGAGGAACAACTCTTAGACACCTAAGACTTCTTACACATCCTTCTGGGTGATCCTTCTGATATATATATATATATATATATATATATATATATATCATATATATCAGATGGAGAGCTGGAGAGATGGCTCAGTGGCTGAGTATGACCCACTCTTGCAGAGGACCTGGGTTCAGGTCTCAATACTCCTGGTCAGGTGGCTCACAGCTGCCTATAACTCTAGCTCTAGGGGCATAATTAAAAATAAAAGGAATCTTTCAAAATATTAATATAGGGTATGGAGAAATGGCTAGCTGTTCTTTCAGAAAACCCAGGCTCCAGTCTCAGCACACGCATGGTGGCTTAAAACCATCTGTAACCTCAATTCCAAGGGGATCTAATGGTACCCTCTGGCTTCTGAGAGCACTAGATGCTTACATGGTACACAGATATGCATGCAGAAAAAAAACATCCATACAAAAATAAAAAATAAAACAAACCTTTAAAATATATTTCTGCATCTTGCTGATCTTAGTCTACTAGTGCACAAAGGCCTACTTCCTTCTCTACGACACTAGTGTCTGTCACTGGCTGGATGGGGTATAATTCACTTGTCTGCGAATGCTCCACCCCTTCCTTAGACTTGTGCTATTTTAAATAATGCTACTATAAGCATTCCTGCACAGCCATGCATGCATGTCTGTAGACTAGCTTTCCAGAATTGAAATTGCTAAGCCACAGAGTGTGCACATTGTTAACTTTGAAAGGCACCGTTAGGGTCCTTCTTTCAGGGAACCAAGTAGGGCTGTGTTGCAGAAAATGTGCTTTTCTTGCTTTAGACAGCCAGTGTAAAAAGGAAGTTTTTCTTCAGTTAGAAAAATGTTACTCCTTAATATAGAAGAAATAAGCAAATGTCCTATAACATAAGGGAACATGGGGCATGGAGCAAGAGTAGCTTTTGCGAAGGCAGGACTTCTGGGCACTTCAACTTTCTTATTTGCTCAAGAAAGCAATGGTCAAGATGATCTGTTTAATCCTGTGGGGTGGTTTTATATAAATCCAATATGGCTGTAGGTTTGAGACTCAAGAGAATCGTGAAATTTTACTCAGGTAAAATCGCAAAATGAGTTCTTTAATTTACGGCTTTGTCTCTCACTGCGCCAAATGCATTAAAGCTTCAGGGCATGAAGTTCCCATCAGCAAGCAGACTAATACAGCCTGGGTCATGTCCACACCCAGAAGACTGTAGGGCAGGTTGGTGCATCCACATTAGAGCCAGCCATATTTTGTTGGTGCACAGTTAGAAGGGTTTGCACCGGAGAGACTGGGGGAATTGTGATTCTTCTGCCAATTCTCTTGGGAATGATTTCTGGTAGAAGTATGGTCAAAGTCTTCTGAGGGCTGTCTGGGGAGGACTGGGGTTACAAGCGGCATCCCTCCAGAGCCTCCCACTCATCTCCTTGCACACTTAAGGAGGGAAGACAGCCCGACCAGAGGCGGCAGCTCCCCGTCTGCAGCTAGCTATCCTGCCCTGATTCCGCTGGGGTTGATGTCATATCCCACACTGCACATAAAAGCAGAGAACACAGACGGCTCAAATGTAGCATTCCTGTGTGCTTTTCCAAGTTCAAGAATCAGCATTGGGTTGAACTGTGTTTAATTCCCTGAAATGGAAAGTGGACTAACATTTATTCTGTGAGCTGGCGAGACGGTTCAATGAGTAAAGGAGCCTGCTGCGCATGCCTGATGACCCGAGCCTGACCCTTGACCCGAGTCTGACCCTAGCACCTACTTAAAGGTAGAAGGAGAGAACTCACTTCAAAAAGTTGTCCTCTGCTTTTCATACATTGCACGGAGTACACATGCCCATGGAACACACCTAATAAGTAAAACATTTATTCTACCCACTTAAAACAATTTTTTTTTTTTTTTTTTTTTTTTTTTTTTAAGTCTCACCATGTAGCCCTGGCTGGGCTGGAACTGAAAGACCCACATACCTCTGCCTCCTGAGCGCCGATTAAAGGCATGTGTTAACACACTCAGCACACCTAACTTTAAATTTTGTGTTTATTGTTAGAATGTGTGTATGTGTGCGTGTATGCACGTGTGCGTAAGTGATGTGTATGCAGGCGTGTGTGTGCCATGGTGTGTAGATGGAGGTCAGAGGACAATTTGTAGGAGTCATTTTGACATTTGACCCTTGGCTCACACTTCTGAGTCTTGGAAGCTTGAACTCAGGTCTTGGCTGCCAACACTTCACCCACAGAGCCATCTTGCCCACACAACTCACAGGATTTTGTTTGTTTTTTTGGGGGACCTTTCAGAGCCCAAGCAGTGAAAACCTGTAAGCCTCCCCCTTCAGTGTACCCGTTGTAAACATTCACTACGTTGTTTCTGAGGTGTTCCTGCTGCCAGGCCAAGGAAGCAGCTCTCTGAACCCCTGGCTGTGGCTTTCCCCCAAAGCCTGTGACAATGGAATCCCTACATCATACACAGAATTTCACTGCTAAACCTTTGAGCGTGTAACTTTCTAGAACAAAGATGTCCCCCTGTCGCTGTCCTTGGCATGTTCAAGACCTAACATTACATGAAGGTCACTTGTCTTGTAGAACTGTCTACATTTAAATTTATTATGTTGTTTCTTTGAGATTAGATTCGGGTCAAATGCCTTTATTTGTTTTGTTTTGTCAAGAAGACTAGAGGGAAACCCATCCTGGAGGTGCACACTTTGGTATCTCAGCACCAAATGACGCAGGGTCTTGAGTTTCAGCTCGGCTTGAGCTACGTAGTGAGATCTCGTGGTTTTGGTTTTTTAAAATGCAGGGGTGGGAAGAAGTTGAAGTCATGGGGATTATTCCAGCATTTAGGAGGCAGAGGCAAGCAGAGCTCTTGAGTTCCAGGCTAGCCAGAGACAGCCACATAGTGAGACCTTATCTCAAAAGTAATAGTACTAGAGAGGCGATGCGTATTTCTTACTGTATTTCATTATCCTTCAGTGATGGCCAGTAAGTTCTTGGTTGAGATGTTGTCTCTGAAATCACAGGCAGCAGGTGCCAAATATTTCAGCCTCAGTAGTGGTTCCTTCCCAGTGGGACCCTTAATCTGCTCTAGACTGTACGATTTACTTTTCCCACTCACGATTTTATCTTCACTCCTATAATAGTAAATGCATATGATATTCCAAAGGCAAGGGGCTGGAGTGAGGGCTCAGTGGTTGAGAGTGCTTGCTGCCCTTCCACCCAAGTTCAGTTCTCAGGGCTGACATCAGGCAGTTCACAGCTGCCTGTAACTCCAGCTCCAGACTAGCCAGTACCTGTCATGAACATGTACACATCCAAGCCCTCCACACACATACGCCTAAATAAAAGATTTTACAACAGTATGCTGATACACTAAGAGGAATCTCACTTCTCCTGCTAGGTGTAACCCCTGTGCTTAGTTTCTGACTTATCTTTGGTGGGCCCATGTGTTGAACTGTGTGTGCACTGGCCCATTTTTTTAATGACACACACAGGTTCATTGGTGACCAGAGGAAACAGGCTGGAAGCAACCACCCACGTTTCCCCACTCGGTTTGTAAACCAGCTTTAGTAACTGTTTTGTATTTTAAAATGGCAAATGCTGGCTGGCATTTATCCTGACAGACAGTTGGAGAAAGTCAGGCAAGCACTACAGGTCGAGCTAAGATTCCGGGAGCAGGTTTAGGCAGTCTCTTCTGTCTCCTCTGATGAACTGGTTGGTGTGGCTTGAGCAGGTCTGGAAGCCTGGTAATGGATGTGCCTGAGCAGGGAAATGGCTTCTCCACAGCTGCTGTTTGATGTTTGGAGTTCCCTCCCCCTCCTGGTTTTAAAACACCTAGTCCAAATCCTTTCCTGCCTAAGTGTTGCAGGGAACACATTTTTATCTTTTGAATAAACATCTCAGGGAAGTTAACTTTCACATTCTTCTCCTTTATTTGACATTTAGGAACTCATACAAGCAATTAAAACACAAACACAAACTCCCCTAAACTCCAAGTGACCTCAGTAGGAAACTGCCCAGTTTTTCTGATCTCGGCTCCTTTGGTGATGGTGAGCATCTTTATCCTCATCCGTTAGTCCACGTGACTATCTACAGCTAAACCATTCCCTTAAACATGGTTTGGAGCCATCTGAGTGTAGCGGTGCACTCCTTTAGTCTGAGCACTTGGAGGCAGGGACAGGTGGATCGCTATGAGTTCAAGGCCAGCCAGGTCCACTTGGCAAGCTCCAGGCTAGCCAGGGCTCTGTAGACTTAATTAGCTTCAGTTTGTGTGAATGTGACCACCTGGAGGCAGGGCAGGCTCATTCCTAGAAATAGGAATTGTCACAGAAAGTCACATACTTAGCAATATCAATGGAGCTGTACTTAAGGACCTGGTAGGTTCCCATCCGAGAACCTATTCTGCAGTCACTTTGGAATCTTCAAAAGAAGAATCCAACCAGAGCCCCAGGCTTCCCCAGATCATCTTGTGTTGGCCTTGTGCTCACAAAGGTGGGACCTTTCGTTGTCCATCTTCTTCTGGTCAGGGTTTGAGGTCTTTCCAATCCTCAGCCATGGAGAGGAACTTTGGCAGATGCAGGGTGAGGTTGGCCCTAGTGTCTGCATCTCCCCAAGAAGCATCCCTGAAGCTGTTTCTCTATGACAGGAATCATTTTCCCTGGTTTTGACTGAGCTCTCTGGCTCGCTGGATAGATCTGTTGTAACACACACATTCCCCCTGCCAAGGTACACAGTCTGTAGGCTCAGAGGCTTGTTTTATGATTTCCCCCTCCCAAACTTAATTTATTCTACATATCCCATGGCAGAGCGAAACATTTGTGGGTACTCCGGCTGCCAGAACTGGTGGAGGATCAGATGGGAGCAGGCCTGTACCTGCTGAGGAATGAGAGGATTGCTTCCTTCTAGGGCATGTTCTCAGAGAGAAAGAGACAGACAGAGACTAATTCAACAAAGCTGTGGGATCGGGAAAATTCTATCCATGTTTCAGTCCTGAGATGATAGCCATGTTTTTGTGAGCATCTGAGAAGCTATCTTGGGACAGATGAAACATGTTCACTTTCTTACTCTCTGCCTCAGATAGGGAGCTCTCGGGTCACTACAGGCCACTAAGCTTGAACTATACGTACTCTTTTCACAGGCCCTGAAGCTCCCTAAGAGCACAGTCAGACCGGAGATAGTAAGGGGGTTCCTCTCTTGTTCTTTTAGTTTATAAAACACCTCAAACTCTTGACACCCCATTCAGGTGAGCGTGGAGTAATGAAAAACTCCCTCCAGGATAGGGTCCTTCTCTCGGGGACTTGCTGTCACGAGGTCTTTCATCTACCCTAAAGCCTTCCTGAGAACAGCGAGCGATGAGTGGGCATGGTGGCTCGTACCTATAGTCTGATCTACAGAAACAGGAGGATCACCAATTCAAGGCCAGTTTGGGCCACAGGTTCTGTCTCAAAATTAAAGTTTATGGAGCTGGAGAGATGGCTCAGAGCATTGCTGTTCCTGCAGAGGACTCGGTTTGGTTTCTAGATGGCACACAAGTGTTTGTAACTCCTATTGCAAATCTGATGCCAGCTTCTGACCTCCCCTGGCACCAGACACACACACCATGCACATAAATACGCACGCATAAAACATGCATGGCGTGTAAAATAAAAAAACAAACAGATCTTTGATTTAAATGTAAAAAAAGGTATATATTAAAATATGAAACAAAATTTTCACTAGGTGTGGTGGCACAAGCCCTTAGTCCCAGCACTCAGGGGGCAGAGGCAGGTGGATCTCTGTGAATTCTAGGCCAGCTGGGTCTATACAGCAAATTCTAGGGCTACAAAATGAGATCCTGTCTCAAAAATAAAATGAAATTTTTTAAAGGGCCAGGAAAATGTAGAGTACTTGCTAGTCGTGTGAGGCCCTTAGCTCGACTCCCAGCATTCAGAGGGAAAAGAGGGGAAGAGTTTGGGAGATGGGAGAGTGGAGTGGAAATGGCTTCTGTGGACTCTTTTATCTTATAAACAGGTATTTTCACTGTCTCGGTGGCCCTAAGCTGGAAGCTGAGATACATGGGTCCCCACAGGGTGCTGTAGCCTATCTCGGAAGAACTGGTCCACAGGCAGGCTGACACAATAAATGGTCAGTAGAAAACAGTAGATCCAGGCCCTGGCATCTAATGGGAACTTGGTCTGACTCAGAGAAGGCAATAGGCATTTGGATAAGGCTCCTCCAAGAAAGGAGTTTCTGATCTCCGGTCCTCAGGATGAGTGGAAACTAACCAGTGGGCAGGAAACTAGGACCATTAGAGAGGCCGTGCACCAAAGCCTGTGGGGCTCAAACTGAGCTTCACCATAGTTCCAGAATGAGATTCAGTGGAGCTCAGAAATCTGTGTGCCCCATTCCTGGGGATTCTGGTGCAGGCACTCCTGTGGAAATACAATGTCAGACATTATTAGGAAATCCTTCCTTTCCTGCTCCATTTGTGCTAGAGAGGGGCGGGGTTTGTGGTGTACAGATGTTTGGTGTAGCCTCAACTATTCAGGTGTTTGTAATCCCGCTCTGAACAGGACTGCCTTCCCTTCCTCTCTCCTCACCCCACCCCAATCCTGATTTCTGCTCTACACACTTCAACTTAAGCTCTTAGAGCCCACTGAGGGAAGAGAGAAAGTGGGTTTTTGCCCCTGAACCTTTTGGACTTCAAATAGAAGTTGGTCGGCATATTCCCTCCTACATTTATTTCTCTGGAGGTAGACAGAACAAACAAGGAAATGTTGGGGAACAATAAACAGCTGTAGGCAAGAGAGACCCTGAACCACTTCCAGGTCCCTATATGTTTACCTGACAATGGCGGAGGGAGGCTCTTGGTGTTGGAATGCCCCAAGCAGGCAAAACCCAAACTGAGCCTGCAGGCTTCACTCCGGGCCAGCCTACAAGATTCTCCTCCCCTTCACCATTGGCTGGCACCCGGCCTCAGGAGGTTAAAGTGGAGGGCTGTTACTGGGGCTGGCACCCCTGCCTGAAGTACAACATGCTTTTTCCACTCTGCATTTCCAAGTCTGTGCCTGTATCACCAGAAAATCTTGATGGGCTGCCTCATCATTAAATCCCTGGAAAACCCAGCAATCTCTCCCTAGTTGAGAAAGGCAATTCCAGCACCTTCTGCAGGCTACAGGGGCCAGATCAAACTCAACAATCCAGGGAGCCTCCGATTCTTAAGTTGACAGTAACCCTCTATTTGGGATACTGGTGCTAAGGTTTTTGTTTTTGCTTTCCCAAATAAATTTGCCATTTTAGAAAGAGTCTATTTAAAGCAAAATAAGCAGGTGAGAGTGAAGGTCACGGTGCTGTATGTGGCTGTGCCAGGGCGCTGGGGGAGCTGTCTGGACTTTGCATCTGGTTTAATAGGCACAGTAAACCTGTGAGCAGTGATGGTTTCCCCAGCTGACGATGGGGGGAGGGCATGTGACTCAGGGAAGTGAAAAAATATTGAAGCTGGTGACTTCACCCCTCTTTCCTCCAGCCTGCCTCCAGCTTCATGGAGCAGTGACTAAGTTTTGTTTGTTTTATTTTAATTTTTAATAGATTGATTTGGTGTGGGGGGGGGTTTAGTTTGCATGTATGCATGTACACCAGGTGCATTCCTGGTGCTTGCGGGGGTCAGAAGAGGGTGACAATGCATCCGGAACTGGAGTTATGGGTGGTTGTGAGCCACCAATACGGAAACTGGGACATAAAAACCAGGTCCCCTGCGAGAGCAGCCTGTGCTCTTAACCACTGAGGCTTCTCTCCAGCCCTCCTACTGTTGTCTGTCTGTCTGTCTTGCTTGCTTCTTCTTTTTCTTTCTTTTGTTGGTGTTGCTGTTGCTTTTGTTTTTTGAGACAGGGTTTCTCTGTGTAGCCTTGGCTGTTCTGGAACTCACTCTGTAGATCAGGCTGGCCTCGAACTCCAAGATCTATCTGTCACCACTGCTTGGCGTTGTTGTTGATGGTGGTGTTGGTGGTGTTGGTGCTGGTGTTTGTGGTGTGTTTTCCAGTCTCCCTTGTTGCTCCCAGCTTTCTAAGCTCTTCTATGGAGACCCACACAGGACATATCTCACCCTGCTATGGAGGCCCACACAGGACATATCTCACCCTGCTCGCTGCCTGTCTGCATTGCGATCTCAGCCTGAGAGCCAGGAGCACAGAGGCTTCCTGTTGTTCAACCAAGAACAGAACTCGAGGGTGCCAGAGGCCAGCTTCTCCACCGTTTCCCTGCTTCTGGACACAAGGCCCCAATATGGGTGGTCTGGAGACCAGTCTGAAATGTGTTGACATTTAACAGTTCGGTTCTGCTGAGGGCTGACAGGGTCATTGTGCTCTGTAAAATGGCCAGCATGTCCCAGAGTGCCGGCCTGCCTCATGGAGAACTCATTTGTGTGTGGTTTCTGCTCAGAGAGCCACAGCACTTTGTTTGCTAAACAACTTATTCGAGGCAATATCCAAGGTCTGATTCCTGGGGATTTCTCTCTGGAGGACAAGTCACTTCTGTCATAGTCTCAAAAGCCCTATGCTGCCCATGTGGGATCTGTGGTCCCATGCCTTCTGGGACCAGCCTATAGGAAGGTGATGGGCAACTGGCCTGGGACTTTTTGTTTAACACGAAAGTTGGGGATCTGCTGTGTCTGCTGCTGGATGTCACACACTGGGAACATATTGGGGTGGGGATGTAGCTGCAGGGTAGGAACACTCACAAGTGTGCAGGGGCCTGTCCTGTGCTCAGTGAGCGTCGCAGCAGAAACCACCTCAGAAATGATGTGCACTTACCATGCTGTAAAGGACGTGCATTGATTTGATAGTTTGTTGAGGAAAGGTTTTGTGAGGTGGTCCTGGCTGACCTGGAACTCACCATGTAGTCCAGGTTGGTCTTGGACTCACGGTTATCCTACCAAGTCAGCCTCCTTGAGTTGCTGGGATTATAGGCACGTGCCATCCTAGCTGTTTGTTTTTCTTAACTGTCTCTTCGTCTTGTCTGTGGAAAAAGCCCCAGCCTTTCTTCCCTTCTTCCTCGGCTTTGGTGTGGCACACCTTGGAGACAGAGCTGTCTGGAGGAAGGGCCTCAGTTGGAGAACACAAATGAATAGCTTTTTTTTTGGCAAGTTGGGGTTTGTTCACAGCCACTTTCCCCTGGAGCCACAGTCCAAGAGGCAGACTGGCAAATCTCACATCTGCATACATACGACATGCAAATCTCACATCTGCATACATACGACATGCAAATCATATTTTCAGCTTACATTTGAAAAGTACTGTTTCCAGAGCTGGTGGTTGGCACAGAGTGAAGGAGTCCTGTGACGAATTTGTTCTGTCGTCTTAGGCAGGTCATCTTGCAGCCCCCAGGATGAGGAAGAGTAGTGCCTTAGAACCCCAGGCATGTAGGAGAATAACAGTGGTCCCTCGTACTTTTGGTGGTCTCTAGTTTTGCCTTCCATACGTTTCGGTTACAGACAAACGGAACACAGTGCGTGGATTTGGCTGGTTTTAAAGTGCATTCTGTTCTGAAGTTGCAGGGTGGCATTTCGTACAGCCCATCTGTTACCCTGCATATCCACATTGTATATGCTACCCTCCTGTCAGTCTCTTCTAACCACCTTTGTTAGTGGACAGATTGCTGAGGGACAGCAGTTCAATTAACCCTTACTTTAGTTAATAATTGCTCCAAAGCACAATTCAGACATGCCAAGGAGAAGCCTCAAGATGCTTCTTTTAAGTGAAAAGGTAAAAAATTGTAAATAAAGAAAGAAAAAATGAACACTAAAGTTGCCAAGATCTACCACATGTGGGAATCTTCTTTTTGGAATCCTGAAGGGAAAGGAAATGTGTAGTAGTTATGCTTTTGAACCTCAGATTGCAAGAGAAAGCCTACGGTAAGTTATCAGTTACTATTGAAAGAGCTCGAAATTTGTGTACAAAAAGAAAAAAAGACTATAGGGCTGGGAGTGCTTTGGATGTGTCTGCTGTGGATGGGGGAGGTGCTGTGGGAGAGAAAGGCGTTGAGAGCACCAGGAATGTCGTGGTTTTGCTTTTTTTTCCCCCCTTCACTGCTATGCCAAGCAGGAAGGGCTTCTCCCTACACGGACACACCTCGAGTCTGTCTGAGGAACTGTTTACAAGGAACAGAAATTCACTCAGGCTGGCATACTCAGAACAGTCGCTAATCCCACAGGTATCCAGAGCCAGGAAATGGAATGCAGCTGGGACTCAGCAGGACCAGACACAAGGTCTGGTTTCGGAAGCAGGTTTCCACCCTGTCGGGCTGCAGCCTCTGCCCTTTGCTCCTCTCTGTCCTCTCCCTCTCTGAGGTCCTGATGCCACCTCTCTCTTCCGCTCTGTCTCTCTCTGTTCCAAGCCCAAATAATCGTGCCAGCCCTTGACATGAGTGTTTGGCCCATCTCCCTCTTCCTAGCATCTACTTTGTTCCCATTCCCACTACACTTAGGAAATGATCACTGTCTCTGGAAATAAAGGGGCAAAGTCTCTGGCTACTAGAGAGCTTGAAGGGAGAGGTTGTCCCAAAGGCTAAAAGGATCAATGTGAGTAAGCTTACAATCCCTCTGTGGGTTTTGTTTGTTTGTTTGTTTGTTTTTGTTTTAGGTTTATTTAGTTTTGTTGTGTGTGTTTGAGCTTTGACTATATATATATATATATATATATATATATATATATATATGTGTGTGTGTGTGTGTGTGTGTGTGTGTGTGTATATATATACATATATATACATAATCACCAGAAGTCAGCTTGGTGCTGGGCTTTCGGCTGCTGAGATGCGAGTGGGGGCAGGGAGGGCATCTCAAATAGACTGACCAAAGAGGAATATTAGGTTCTGCTCTTCCCTTAAAGGCAGAAAGCCCCTTCTTAATCTCTCTGTCCCCACACCATCTGGCGCAAATAGTTTTATTTAGCTGCTCATTAAGTGCCTGTTGATGGCAAACCACCAGGCATGTCCGGGGCATGGACTGGAATTTGTGCCTAACTGCTTCCTGAAATGTGACACTTGACCATCCAGGTGAACCCAGTCCTTTCTTGTCACCTTTGTAATAACCTGAGAGGCATTAACCCAGTCAAATGGTGTCCCCGTGAGACGTTTGGAAGCAATGTGTGCTGTACACACTTATGCCGGTTGTAAAATGGCTTTCTGGCCTCGGTCTCAGATGCCTGTGTTTTGGTGGAAATGCCCATCTAAATTCCCTGCTTAATTTTTTTTTTTTTTTAATGGCTAGGCATGAACTCGGCAAACACTATTATTTGCATCAGTGCCTTTTAGAGATTAAAAACAACACTCAGTAATTGGAAATAAATTGTTAGGTGGCTGACATCCTTTTTGAGAGTGACAGGAACTTCAGACAACCTCTGCTTCATTACTTGTGTTTTTTCATAGATCCTTTTCACACTCGGTTTGATGATGGCGTTATTTAGCAGAGAGAAAGAGAGACTTGATGTCCCTTTGTGAGACGAGGGGAGAGCCACGCGGCAGTGCACACTTACTCCTGTGTTGATTTCTGTATTGTGTATGTTGCCCTCTTTTCTTTATTCTACAGAAATCCTTTGGATGCATCAATTCAAGGACATGTGTTTGTGGCTCACACACATCTGTCTTGAATTTCATCTTTTCCACCCTGTCTTCTGGTTTCCAAACAATTTACCTCCCTCTTGGTTTCCCTGCTGTTCCTTATTTCACTGTGCTGTGGAATCCTTTCAAGGCGCTGCTAGAGGGGAACAGTGCAAGCCAGTCCGTTTCTATAGAGAGGCATCTTGGGACGTGGCGGTCACAGCTTCTTAGGATGAGATCCGACTGCTTTTACCCCAGACACAGCTGGTCCATGGCAGTGTGGCTGATGCTGTTTTCAGAGCTGAGAAGGCGCCTAGCACACTGGCTTCCTGGTGAGGTGATGTTACCATTTTGGACCAATCCAGTCCAGTTAATGGAGGGCCTTCACATGCCAGGCTCCTTGCAGACCCAGCACTTTGATCTCCACCCCCCAGCCTGGGAATTTCTCACATCATTGTAAATGTTTCCTCTCCTTGTCATTTGGCCTGAGCTCAGTGGGGACTTCCTGAAGCAGGAAAGTGGTAACAAGGGATTTATAACTGGGCACTCAGAAAGTTCTGCCAAGAAAACAGAGCTCTGTATGCAGCCAGGGAGGGGAGAGGGGACAAAATTTTGTCTCCTGATGAAATAGCAATGAGGAAGGAAATTGGGAAGAGCGTTGTGCCGGGTGCTGACGGCTCCGTGGTGGGACAGGTATGGTGGCGCTGACATGAAAAACATCTCCACCATTTGCACAAACCACACTTCCTGCTCTTATTTTCATTCTGGAGAGCCGACATGGAAAAGCTGGGCCCTCCGGCTTGTAATTTATAGCGTTTGGTTTAGGAGGTGTTGTGCAATCACATTCCCGATCTGCTGGAAACTGCACAACTTTCTGAGGCTATCTGCTAGATTGCAGCTTAGTGAGTGGCTGGTTAGGAGCTATGATGCATGTGTGAAATGAAGTAGTGGCTCACTCGGTCCTCACCTTTTTTTTGTCTGTCGGGTCTCATGTGAGAAGCAGCCAGCTCACTCTGTTGGCCTGAAGACAGAAGGCACCCAAGATAGAAGCCACATAGGGCTCGGTTCCCTGCGGGTACTCAGTCAGCGAGGAATGAAGTCTTCTGGTGGCCAGCCCTGTATGGTGGTGGGCATTCCAGAAGGAAGGAATCCCCTTTTGCTGTTGACTTGCTGGATCACATCTAAACCCCCTCATGTTCACCTTGTCCCATCATCCTTGCTGTCTCATTGGTGCTAGGTTAGCCGACAGGCTATAAAGTGTAAGACACAGGCCCTGCAAGTGCTCGGCTTTTTGAAGGTTCATAGCAGCCTGAAGTTGTGAGGCCCTAGCTTGTCAGCCTGGTGAGAACTGAGGAGTCTGGGGGGAGCCCTTCTGTGTCTCTCCTGGACTAACACTGTTTCTGAGAGGAGACGGGGATGGGTGTCTGTTTTCACACTTGTTATTATTTATTTTTCAATGTAAAATGCTAACAGGGGCTAGAGAGATGGCTCAGTGGTTAATAACACTGACTTCGCTTCAAGGGGAACAAGGTTTGATTTCCAGCACCCACATGGCAACTTACAACTAACTATCCAATTCCAGTCAATTTGTTACCCGGGCACAGACATGTTTCTCGGTCATATATTCAGGCAAAAATACCCATGCACACAAAATAAAAATAAATTAAATCTTAAAAAATAAATAAACTAACAGAGAAGCCTCATTGGCCCATTTTTGCAAAGCCCCTTTACCTGTTCTTGTAAGTGCCTTAGACTACTATGGAGCAAAAAGAGCTGGGCCAGCCAGGGTGAATCTGATCCAGCTACCATCTTCCAGCTAAAGGGGATGGAGGTAACATTGCCTGGACAGGCATGTACCCTAGCAGACCCCCAGATCCACAAGGCATGGTCCTCCTTCAAAGTGGCTGTCATTCCTAGGCTTTCTTCCTCTGGTCCCCTCGATTTTTCAAGACAGGGTTTCTCTGTGTAGCCCTGGCTGTCCTGCAACTGGCTCTGTAGACCAGGCTGGTCTTGAACTCAGAGATCTGCCTGCCTCTGCCTCTGCCTCCTGAGTGCTGGGACTAAAGGCACACACCTCTTCCACCCCTCCACCCCCCACCTCCAGCTTCCGCTCTTCTCTTTTGTTTTAGCCATGTGGATCGTGTCGGGATCTGGTGTAAAAAATCTCCCTCTAAGTTATGACCCTAATGCTGTGGATTGAAAACAGGTGACACGCCTCTCAAAGGCAGCTACAGACCAAGGTCTTTGTGTTTAAGCAAAGGGGTACCGCTTGCTGTGTGTGGGGGGAGATGTGGACACTCTTCTGCTCTATCAGCAGATCCACAGGGACACAAGTCATAGAAACTCTATCCCCCACTAGACATGACTGCCTTTGGGGTTGGGATGCCTGTCTCTCAGATTCCAGACCCACACTGGCTATTTGTCCCGTGGTCAGAGGAAAACTCACAGCGTTTCTTTAGCTCTTCCAGCCCGTTGTTACGAGGCTCTTCCAAGCCACCCTACCCAGCGGAGGTTTTGGGACCAGATGGGCTGTAAGCAATCCCTTTGTCAGCTTGTGGGAAATACAGCGTGGGGAAGCCCAGCCATTTCCCCTAGGCTGCATTTGCGGTGCTGGCAGGGAAGATCCTGGAAGCCATATGCCTCTTTGTAGTCTCAGAACACTGTTCATCTCCCTAGTCATCGAACCACTCAGACAGGAAATCGAGCAGCTTGGTAAACCACCTCCTTAAAGAGTGCTAGAAATGATCCCATATTCCAAGCCAGCCCTGTACTAAATGAACTCAGAGTTTTTTAATTGTAGCGTTTGTAAAATTTGTTTGTTTGTTTGAGAAAGATCTTTGTATATAGGTCTAGCTGACCTGGAACTTGCTGTTTAGACCAAGCTGGTCTCAAACTCCACAGAGATCTGCCTACGTATGACTCCTAAGTGCTGGGATGAGAAGTATGTGCCACCATGGCTCAGTAAATTTTTAAAGGGGACTTTAGTATTTTTAGATTTTAATCACACCAATTTATACTTGTCTGTGGAAACCAGTCTAAATACAAGGCTTCCTGGATAGATTTTGGTAACTAAGCTGCTTTTTCATGTGACATTTGAGGAAGCTTGGTTCTTAGAGTGTACCTCGATTCCTTAGGTCCCTCTGCCTAGTTCTTCCTTTTCTAGGATACACTTTCTCAAGTTCATGTTCTGTCCTTGCTAGTATCCCACTGTAGCCTTCCCCACAAAGAGACCGAGTCTGATTGGCCAGGTATGGGAGCCTCCTCCTATAATCACAGTGCCTGGGGTACTGTGGAACACATAGAAACTAGGATAGGAAGAGCTGAAGTTTAAGGCCAGCCCGGGGTTCCATAGGGAGACCTCCTTGTCTATGCAGCCAGTGTCAGATACAGGCACATAGAGATCTGCCTCTGTACTTTCAGCTTCTGGTTCCTACCTGTGTGGTACCCATCAGACAGATCTTGTCTCTGGTTGTGGTTGTAACTAACGACCCCATCTTAGTGACTCCCCTGTTGTGAGACAGGAAGAACAACGGATTGGAGCCAGCCTGGAAAGAGTCTTCATGTCTGTAATGAAGCCAGGGTTTCTCGGGCGGGCTGCGGTTTCACCCATGTATGCTTTTTGCTCCTGTTTTTCCTAAAGGCAGGCTATCGCTGCGTAGCCCCTCCTGTCTAGCCGCCTCCCCATCCCCACTTTCCTGATCTGAATCCATGTGCCTACCCTCTGGCAGAAAGTCCCTCATAAAAAGGGTACTTATGTGGATGGCGCTTTGTCCCAAGCCTGACAGGGCCAGTGGCACTTGGGTGACCTAAGCACCGAGCACAGGGCTGCCTCCTCAGTGCATTTGAGTTTGAGGACAAGAGGACCACGTGCCAGAGACACCTCTGAGCACTTCCAGTGTGCATCCCGCTCGTTTTTGGGCAGGAGGGGCCACAAAGCCAGTTGGTGGTTGGCATAGAGCGAAGCAAGTAGAAGGTGATTTTCCCAAGGTGGCAGAGACAGTGTCCAACCCCAGAGCCTGTGTTCTCATTCCCTGACCTCTGGTTCCCGCCTCGATGACCCCCAAAACACAACGATCCCCTTGGAGGAGGGTTGGGGGCAGTGGTTGCTAAGCTAAGCCCTTGCCAGGAGGAACGAATATGAAAGCATAGCTTTAATGCCCCAGCTTCGTGTGGGAGACTGACTGCCAAGGACAAATGAAGAAACGGAAGTAGCATATGAGTTTTCTCCTCCTTCCAGCAGCAAAGTGGTTCGTTACAGAGAGTTGTCTTGCAAGGGAAGCAAAGCTTTGAGACTTGAGTGTTCCCTTACTCCCCAAGTAGAGAGGAACCTGGCCTGACATTTGCCAGCCAGGGGTGTGTCACCCTGTCTGTTGTGTCTGAAGGTATCCCAAGTGGATACAAAGCCTAAGAGGTCATGTCCTTCCCCACCAGACTAGGAACTGCAACTGACAGCGGTGCTAGGCCAAGGTCAGAGGAGACGTCATAGTTGGTCTAGGAGAACTGGCAGTGGTTTTGTTTGTTTTTGTCGTGGTGCTGGGGATGGAACCCAGAGCCTTATGCCCAAAACCATAGTGTAGAACCTTAATCCTCACAGTGAGGTGTGAAGCAATATTATAATCCCCATTTTTCTCCTGAGGAAGCTGAGGCTTTGAGAGACGATGTGACAGATGCAAAGATCACCCATCTAGTGCCACAGGGTCAAGGTCTGGGCCCAGGCCAGGTCATTTTACTGTTCCACACTGCCCTCCCTCTAACTGGGTTAAGACTAAGTATTTCACTGATGAGGACCAAATCACCCATGTATGGTGGTTCTAGAGACTCCCCACACATGACCCTCTTACATAGAGGCTGTCATGTGTAGGAGGTTTATTTAGCATGCAGAGCCCTGACATAGTCACTTAATTAAGCCCGTCTTCCTTCCTGTCTCCTTTGCTTGTTTCTCTGGCAGGTGGCACCATCAGCTTTATGGTGTATGTGCATATGTGGTCAAAGCCCCAGAGTCTTATTCTATACTCAAAAGACTAGGACAGGAAGATCTTAAACTCAAAGATAACCTGGGCTATATAAAGGATTCTTGATCAGCTTGGATGAGACCCTGACCCCGCTCTCCTCCCTTCAAATCCTGTGTCATAATTGTGCAGTGGGAGGCTGCTGAGTTCTCATAAGTTAGTAATGGATCTGACCCTCTTGGCCCAATCCAGATGCTATTTTGTTCTCTGTGCTGACTCCAGGAAAAAGGAGGGATGGTAAGGGGGCAGGGCATTATTAGATTAAGGAAGAAGAGCCCTGATCTCACTGGCATTTGAAGCAAATCATTTATGTGTGAGTTAGAAGAATCCCACCCCACCCCCACCCCCACCCAGGAATTAAGGGGAAGGGGACTGTTAGGAAAAAGATAAAGAGAGTGGAGGGGCTATGTTCAGTGGAGGTGTGGTGAGGTATGGGGGCAAGGCTTCTGGTGGACCCATGTTGGGCATCCCTTTCCTGTAGAGTTTATTCAGGGCATGGGGAGGGGGGAGTTAAGAGGGTAGTAGGGGCAGAGAGAGAGAGAGAGAGAGAAGAGGAGAGAAGCAGAGGCCGGCCATGAGCACATGAAGAAGGGGGAAGGGAATAGGAAGAGGAGGGACAAAGGGGTAAGAGCAGGAAAACAGGAGCAGGAGAGCAAGAGAGAGAGGAGGGGGCAAGCAGCCCCTTTTATAGTGCCAGGTAACTGTGGGGTGGAGTTTACAGAATCCTAACAGGGACACTGGATCATAAAGCCATTTAAAGAGCCTGAGTTGATTGCTTAGGTAGGTGCCTGGTCTAACTGCCCCCCTCCCCCATTTTATTCCCCCATCAATCAGTTCACCCAGCTTACATGGAATACATACCACACTGAGAACTGCCCTCGGCCAGCTACTCCACCACAGTCCAAATCCTGGAAGTCAAGCTGCAGGAGCAAGGGGATCACAGGTCTGATGTAAACTCTGGGACAAGAACAAAACCTCCATTAGCAGCTAGAAGGTGGGGGTGGGGCTGGGGTGACCACAGTGAGGCTGTTGTGGGAGCTTCCGTCTATTACACATCTGCTCACCTGGGCCGGGCCTTGCTCTACGCACTGGGAGTGTTCATCTGCTCTTCCCCACGTCTGCAGTTCACGTCTGTAGATCTGTTACCCCATTTCACAGATGAAGGAGCTCGGGGAGAGGTTAGCTCTCTCTTGCTTGAGGTCACTGAGTGGCTGACACCGATTCAGACACAAGCAGTTTGGCTGGAGATCCTGTAAGGTATATATTGCCTTGATGTCAGCGGTGAGAGGAAGGGGATTTAACCTCTGGTTCCCTGCCATGGTGTGGGCTGTGCTCGTTTAGGAAGGTGGAACCCATTCAAGGGTGTGGTTTTGAGTGCCTTGCACAGAGAGGGTGGTTTGTGACAGTCAGCGCTAGGTGGGAGGGCAGGGAGGCGTTTGCCTGAGAAGGCTCCGGCTGACCTGGCCACGAAGTTTGCTGATAATCCTACATCTGTGTCAGCTTTGGCTTCATCCCACAAATTTGCAGCAGCTGTTGAGAAATAAAAGCTTAGCCCCCTCAAGCGCAAAAGCCATTCTTAGCCGGAAGCAGATCTGGGGGTCACACTCAGGAGCTGAGCTTTCTCAGAAATCACCAAAGTGCATTTCCCAGAATTGTCTGCGGTGCCGGCTAATGGAGTGAGTGGTTTAGATGTTCTCTGCTCTCCACTCGCATCCTTACAGCTCACAAGTTCCGGGCCTGCCTCTTGTGATAGCTGCCGAATTGCCTCACAGCTCACCATCGTAGGTTTTCTGGCCAGCATCTCTGGGTTGATAGTTCCAACCACAACCTTGGAATCAGAACCTGCCATCAGGCCCAGGATAGGAATTTTCTAGAAACTGGATAGCCTGTTTAGTCATCCCTTGTGATTTCTGCCAAGTTGAGCTAATGTTGCCTCCTTTTTGTTTCTTTCCTGTCTTGTGTTGCCTTGCTTCTGAATTTGGCAAACTGTTCATCAATATTTGTTTATTTGTGGGTGGGTAAGGATCAAGTCTACAGGTAGTGTGTATTCGTGGGAGGAGAGGGGTTGCATGGGCCATGTATACTCATGGGTGCATATGTGTATGCGCAAGTGAGTGTGTGTGTGTGTGTGTGTGTGTGTGTGTGTGTGTGTGTGTGTGTGTAGGCAGGTAAGGTGGGTAGAACAGAAAGGAAGTAAAGTGTCCTGCTGTTTGTTTGTTTTTGAGGATGCTGGCTGTTGAGACCTACTGATCCTCTGTGGACCCGCCACGTTCAAACTACAGCTGTCTATACTCCAAGGGGTGCTGGGGGGATCCCATTGCAGGTTGTCATGTTTATGCAGCAAGCACCGTTACCTTGTGAGCCTCTCCCCTGTTCTAGACATTCAAACTTTGACATTTAGATCTCTCAGTGTTATGGCTTTGTTTTGACACTCTGTTGCAGTCGCCTGGCCTTGAGGAAGCTGGAAGACATTGGTCCTGTGAATGACAGGTGCCGACAGAATTAACCTCTGGTAGACTCTTGGCCAGGATGGTCACTGGAGAGGGCAGATGTGGTCATGAAAGACCCTCGCACTTTGCAGCCGCAGCAGTGGCTGTGTATGTGATCCTTTTAAAAATGCATAGGCTGCACCAGCTCAGAGTACTGGTGTCTGACACATCAAAGCCCAAGTTGGACCCCAGCAGCACCTTAAAAGATTAAAACGCTAACTTTGCCATTGACCATTTCCAAAAAAAATCTTCTGAATCCGGTGGAATATGAGCTCTCGCCCTCCATCCAGTCTCAGGGTTCAAAGGCAGCTGGATGGGAAGGGCCTGACTCAGCAGCGCCTCCCTCCCACGCCCGCCTAAGGCAGCCTGTGCTGAGTTTCCCAGCTTTTAGTCATTCGAGCCAGAGGCAGGAAACCAAGGAGGAATTCCTTCCAGAGTCAGATGTGGTGTCAGGGTTCTCTTAGCAAAACCCACAGAGGCGAAAACAGAAAAGCATTGCAGCAGACTATGAGGACACACACCACATGCCTGTAGTCCCAGCTGCATGGAGGGGTGAGGCAGGATGGCTGAGACCAAGAGTTCAAGGCTAACCTGAACAGTAAAATGGCACTGTGTGTGTGTGTGTGTGTGTGTGTGTGTGTGTATGTATCTATATATATATGTATGTGTGTGTGTGTGTGATTTTTTTTCTTTCTTTTACAGAATAGAGTTTATTCAGGTCATGGGGGAATTAAGAGGGTAGTAGAGGCAGAGAGAGAGAGAGAGAGAGAGAGAGAGAGAGAGAGAGAGAGAGAGGAGTAGAGGCCAGCCATGAGCATGTGGTGGGGGAAAGGGAAGGGGAAGAGGAGGGGTAAGGGCAGGAGAGCAAGAGAAGGAGCAAGAGTGCAAGAGAACAAGAGCAAGAGTATATATATATATATATATATATATATATATATGATTTTAAAAAAACATATGTTGTGTGTGCTCAAATACACCCCCCACACACATATATGTAACCGAAAATGAGATCTGAAAGTAAGAGGCAGAGGCAACGGAAAACAGACGACATAAAACAGGGCCTCCAAATGTCTAGTGTTGCATAAGACACTTGTAGCAAAATAACTGTGTCCAGAAGGAAACCCCCATTCCATAAGTCATCCCACTTACAGCCTCCTAACTGTGCGGCTGATTGATTAACTGTAAAACAAAGCTGACACAGAGACAGTCTTTAAAGAGAATGCTGACAAGACAAGGGGAAGCGATCATAAACTGGATCCCAGCATCAATGAAGCATCCCGTGTAGATGTGGCTTCAAAAACTGAAGTATTTCCACATGTGACACCCTCCTTGGGCTCAAACACCCTGCAGTGGGTATTATGTGCTCCAAGCGACCTGTCCACAGAAGTCTAGTCAGGGTCAGGGCCAAGATGACAGCCCAGTCACTTGGTAGCCTGTTTTCTTTCCATGCTGACATGTTTCCTCCTAGATGCATCTCTTAGATGATGATGATGAAGAGAGCTGATAATTAAATATGGGGGTTTGGGGGTCGGTGGTAGAGAGCGTGTGCCTGGAATGCATGAAGCCTTCACTTCAGTTCAATCCTCACATCCCCCTACCCCCAAAAGAAAGTTCCACTGTAATATTAAGAATACAAGCTTACTTTGGGGGGGGGGCAGTGGATTTGGAGACAGTATGTAGCCTCTATGTAGCTCTGGCTGCCCTATGCAGACAAAGGCTGGACTCAAACTCACAGAATCCCCCTGCTTCTACCCTCTGAGTGCTGGGGTTAGAGCCACTACTCGTGGCTGCTGGGGGTGCTTTTTTAAAAGTACACTTAGCTCACAGCACTAAGTTATCTAGACATTACCACCATCACCACTTTAAAAAAAAGGATGATCCGGACGCTGTAGGCACTCACCAGCCCAGAAAGGGGTCTGGATGCTCCGCCCACTCTTCCTGTGCTTCGGTTAGGTCCTGGGCAGATGCTGTTTTTAGTGGACATTTGAATGACAGGTGGAAAGGGGGTAGGTGTCACAGCTTTTCCTATTGAGTCAGAGTCAAATTGGCATGCTATGAACTCTTAAGACAAACAGTCTTTATCTGCGACCCTCAGCATGCTGGGGTTCTGTGGATTCACCTCAGGGTAATATTACACACAGACTTTGTATATGTGTACACTTTTCCATGGCAGGAATATGTGTGTAACCCCCAAATGGTTAAGAATCCAGGGCCTCTGGGAGACTTTAGCAGACTTTAAGGCACAGTGAATCGCTCTTGAAGCACAAGCGTGGGCTAGAGAGATGGCTCAGTGGTTAAGAGCACTGACTGTTCTTCCAGAGGTCCTGAGTTCAATTCCCAGCAACCACATGGTGGCTCACAACCATCTGTAATGGGATCTGATGCCCTCTTCTGGTGTGTCTGACGACAGCAGCAGTGTACTTATATATAATAAGTAAATAAATCTTTAAAAAAGAAGCACAAACTTTTCCCCTAGCCATTCTGTGTGATAGAGGCTCTCCACACAGGCAAAGATGACCACTTCATTCTGAGGGCCAACTTTCTGGTTTGGATAACAAGATCTGACTCAGGTATTGGGGGCGAGGCACTGGAGAGATGGCGCACTGGTAAAGAGGGCATCCTCCTCTTCAGAGGACCTGGGTGTAGCTCCCAACACCCACATCAGGAGACCTAATCAACTGTGCTCCAGCTCCAGGGCAGTTGACATCCCCTCTAGGCCTCTATGGGTATCTGCATGCAGTAGTGTGCACTCACACAGTTGTGTATATATGCACTTTTTTTTTTTTAAAGAAAAGAACAGCTAGAGAGATGGCTCACAGTTAAGAGCACTGGCTGCTCTTCCAGAGGACCCAGGTTTTATTCCCAGCACCCACATGGCAACATACAACATTCTGGAACTTCAGTTCCCAGGGAGCTGACACCTTCTTCTGGCCTCCAAGGGGAACCAGGCACACATGTGGTGTACAGACATACATGAAAGAAAAACACCTGTACACATAAAAGTAAATAACTTTAAAATTAAAAAAGAAAAGGCCAGAATGACTCTGTCTGGGTCTTCTCTGCTGTTTCCAAGCTGAGGAACCCTGATCTACAGCCTGAGAAATGTGTGCCAAGCCACAGACAGCTCACTGATGAATAAGTTCCTAAATAAATCACTGTCATGAAATTAGACCGTGATGTGTTAGACTATAAAAGGACCAACTTCTCTGTTCTGTCTAAGCACAGAAGCAACACATGTCCTCCCCTAAGCCAGCAGACCTATGCTTGGAGACAAAGACCCAGCGATCCCCGGAAACAAGAACCATGCTTTACTATCCTGAGATCCAAGGAGGAAGAGCCAAGCATTCAGAGCCCAGGTTGCCTAGACACGGACGCCATCCCTTTCTTTTGGCTGTCATTGTTAGTTTTCTGGTTTGTTTTTGTAAACACCCATCCTCAAATAAATGCTATTGGGGTAGGGCTAGGGAGATGGTGCAGTAGTTGAAAGCAAGTTTCTAGCACACTGGTCAGGCATCCATAACTCCACTTCCAGGGGATCTGATAACCCTCTTCTGGCTTCCAAGGGTAACTGCACATACATACAGACACACATATACACAAAAATAAAAATAAAATAAAATTTTAAATTGGGGTTCATTCATTCACTTGATCAATCAGTCCATCCATCCGTCCATTCATCCCTCTATCTATGTATCTATCTGTCAGCTACCTTCCTATATACATACCTGTCATTAACACTGAACTACACTCCTGACCTATTTCCTTAAAACACATAGGTAAGGGAATGGGGCCATAAATAGCTCTGACCGCATCTCCTGTAGCCTTAGCAGCTAGCCTCCTGCCTTTTGACAGGTTCCTTGGGCTATAGGTAACCTTCCCCATGCATGCAACTTGCTTCATTGCATGACAGAAGTCTGCATTCCATTCATCATAGGCGTGTGCTGTGCACATGTGTATATGTATGTGTGCATACATAAGGAGATGCCCCCCCCCCCACTGCCTATCACTAAAATGTGGGCCATTATTCTAAGCATGACTTTGCCTTTTCCCTGTGAGGCATTCTTTCTAGTTATTTATAAAATTGCTTTCCATTTTTATTCTCACTGTTTTCCCTTTCATGAGAGCAGAAGCTCTATCCGAGCACAAGATTCATCTGCCTTGTTCTTTTTGTTGGTTGGTTTTTCTTTTGTTTGTTTTTCTTTTTTTTTTTAAAGATTTATTTGTTTATTATATATAAGTATGCTGTAGCTGTCTTCAGACACCCCAGAAGAGGGCATCAGATCCCATCACAGATGGTTGTGAGCCAACATGTGGTTGCTGGGATTTGAACTTAGAACCTCTGGAAGAGCAATCAGTGCTCTTAACCGCTGAGCCATCTCTCCAGCCCTTGTTTGTTTTTCAAGGCAGGGTTTCTATGTTTAGCCTGCCTGTCCTAGAACTAGCTCTAGGCTGGCCTCAAATTCACAAAGATCCACCTGCCTCTGCCACCTGAGTCCTGGGATTAAAGGCATGCATCGCCACTGCCTGGCAGCCTCATTCTTTCTCATGCCTCTTGTATTTAGAAGAGACACATAGTAGGCACTCATCTTACAGCTGCATAGTGAATCTCAGCACTTTCAAGTTCTAAAACACATTGAAGAAAACCCAAATGTGCTGTTAGCTGAGTATGTGCTTGCGATGTGTTATTCGCTGTGCACATGCTAACATCAGTGCGTATGGGAGAGCAATGAAAGCCAAGTGATTGGAAAGACTGACGTTAGCAATGGCATTGGCAGGGGAGCTAGGAAATAAACTCTCACTGCCGGCAGGGTGGAGCAGTTTCAGCCTTTTCAAGCAGTGGATCCCAGGTTACTCTTTGCATTTTTTTTGTGATTTTGCTGTTGCCCAATGTTTTCAAGCGACTACTTTTCCCCCTCTAAAATTACATTTTAGACCAAAAAAAAAAAAAAAAAAAAAAAAAATCAACTCAATGATCTTAATCTTCCTGTGTAAATTTTTTTCTCCTTCCTACATGTAGTGAAGGGAGGAGGAGAGAGAGTGTGTGTATACATGTACACATATGTGTGCCCACAGGGAAGAAGGTATTGTGTGCCCTCTTCTGTGGCTCATTTATTTCTTTGCAGCAGGGTCTCTCTCTCAGGGATGGAGTCTCAGCTGGGCTAGAAACCAGCAATCCCCACTTACCTTCCTGTTATTTCTGCTCCTGCTGGGACTAGGGTTACAGGCACCTGAAGGGACACTGCTTGTTTCTGTGGGTGGTAGGATCTAAAGTCTGCTCCTCATGACTGTGAAGCAAGTACTCTTAATTGCTGAGCCATCTTTCCAGTGCTCAACCCTCCCCCCACCTCGGACACCCCTTTAAGTAACCTGGGTGGACTTTGACCCAGCAAATTTAAGTTACCAATCCCAGTGGCACGAAGGTCTTGTTTGCTGTCAAACCTCTAAAGAGTGTTTCATCAATATGCTGGGCATTGGTGACACGCAGCGATAATCCCAACACTTAAGAGGCCAAGGTAGGTGGACCTCAGAGTTCTAGGCCAGCCTGGTCTACAGAGCGATGTCCAGGATAGTTAGGGCTACACAGAGAAACCCTATCTTGGGGGGTGGGGGGAAGTTTCATCAACAAAGGCTGGGACTGGTGTGGGAAGATCAGAACTCAAGGTTAGCCTGAGTTTCATACCTAATGCTAAGACAACCTCAGCTCCATGGTGAGACCCTGTCTCAAAATAACAATAAAAGAACACTTGATCTGAGCCCAGGATCAGATTTCTGTGGAATGATGCAGCCGTGGTCCCATAAGCCACTCACAGCCACTCCTGTTAAGAGGCTGTTTTGTGAGCCCACCGGAAATGTGGGGCTGCTAAGCAATCAAGCCCGGCCACCCAGTTTGAAGCAGGGTCCAACAACCCTTCTGCCAAGCCATGTGTCTCTATAGGCTGAGAAGCCTCAAGTTTCTTGGCAGATTCTCTAGAATTGAATTAAAAAACCATCAGAGCCCATCCACACACTCCTTTCCCTCCACTGTGTGCAGCCACATCCTGAAGCCTGTTGCCCCGTTTGGCCAGTCACTAAGCCCCTGGCCTGGACTCCCAGGTGCCCCAGAAAGGAGTCTCACAGCCCTTGTGGAGCTCTTTTGCTTCTTTCTGTTTGGAGCGGTGTAGCAAGCCCAACATTTTCCTTCGTGGTTTTAGTGCAAGGGCTTGGCGGTTTACACTTCAGAGCACCCAGTGGCATGAGGGAGCAATAGAGCCTGTGAGAATCTGGCTTCTTGTCCAGGGCAGTGATGTTCCCAGGTGCTCGGCTTCCTTCTTAGACCCTGGGCCTTTAATAGTTTACACTGCCAGCCTCAGCACTCCGCCAGAAGCCCAGGGGCTGTTTGGAGTGGCAGTGTGGGAGGAGGGTTCGGGCAGGTTTGTTGCTTGTGTTCAGCAAGACAAATGGCAAACACGCATAGCAAAGATGCTATTCCTGTCACAGGCCTGGACAAGTGTGGAGAGGGGCACATTTTAACTACTTGTTCTTGTTGGGAAGCCTCTCCCCTCCTCCTTGGCTGATGGCTGCCTGCTGCTTGCTGCCTGCTGCTGGGCGGAGGTACTTCCCTCCCTTCCCGGATCAGCTGGTTAGGGTCTCATTGTACAGTAAAGATGTCAGGTCTTTATTGGAGTTTTCGGTTGTCCCCTGGGGACTGGCAAGAGACTAAATGTCCCTCTATCAACCACTTCTGTCACAACATGAACCTTTCTAGGACTCAGGGTCCCCTACATACCATAATAACACAGGGGCCCGTAGAATTGTAATGAGCCCATCCCTATTGCTGGGCAGCTCTGATTTGAGCCAGTCATTCCCGTATTGTTTTATCTCTTCCTGGGCCTGGGGGGCGTGAAAGAACTCTGCAGTTAATTCGGTTTGGGTTTAACCACCTTATGGTACTTTTCTTTTATAGCTTAAACTTTGGAACAAATACCGAGTCTCCAACATTCCATCGCTAATATTCCTAGACGCCACCACAGGGAAGGTTGTGTGCAGGAACGGGCTCCTGGTGATCCGAGATGACCCAGAAGGTAAGGCTTGGGTGTGCCTGACTCCCCCACCTCTCTGCTCTATCCCCTGCTGGGCCTCAGTACTAATGAAGTACTGTAAGTAGGTTTACATGGCCAAGAGAATATTGTCTTGATAAAATTACTGTATTCTCCAGGTCATGGTTAAGAGTTGTAAAGGCTCAGAATGTCCCCCCAGGGGGCATTAATTCTTGGGCCAAAGCAGATGGGATCTGGGAAGGAATGTTCAGCTCTGAGGGCTGGGGAGGCTGTTGGGAAGCAGCAAGAACCCAGATACCAAGTCTAGTGTTACCTCAGTATCAGCAGCTGCCTTAGCAATAAGGGTCTGCTCTCTCTCTCTCTCTCTCTCTCTCTGTGTGTGTGTGTGTGTGTGTTATAGAGTATCTAGGTGTAGTGGTGTGTACCTTTAATCCCAGCATTCAGGAGGCGGAGGCAGGTGGATTTGAGTTCAAGACCAGCCTGGTCTACATAGCAAGTTCCAGACTAACCAGAGATACACAATGAGACCCTGTCTCGATAGAAACAAAAAATATACACAGAGAGGAGAGGGCTGAAAGCCCAGGGGGCACTTGCTGCCAAGCCTGACAACCTGAGTTCTGTTTCTAGAACCAACTTCTACAAGCTGTCCTCTGACCGCCATGTACACAATCGATATAAGTAAAAAATAAAATAAAATCCTTTATCCAAAGGGTTCCTGGATGTACAGCAGGTATGTTTGCCTGCTTAGAAATCTCACTGGCTCTCCCCCAGTGAGTTCTAATGTGCATTTAGAGTTAAGAGTTGTGATCTGGCAGGATAGAGCTGAATCCCTCCTCAGTGACTGAGGCAGAGGACTAGACTTTGTCCTCCATTGGTGTGGGAACAGTAAGACTTCAAAGTTTCACGATTTACCACCTAAACATCCTTAACCCCCATATCTGAAACCTTTTACTTTTATTTATTTAGTTTTTCTTTTGAGTCAAGATTTTACTGTTTGCCCAGGCTACCTTGAAACTTGCTACCTAGCCTAGACTGCTCCAATCTGTGCCTTTTTCCTGCCTCAGTCTGAGTCCTGAAATCTATAATTTCATGACTGTCAAAAAAGTTTGAATTTGCCAGGCAGTGGTGGCTGTTGCCTTTAATCCCAGGGAGGCAGAGGCAGGCAGATCTCTGTGAGTGGGAGGTCAGCTCGGTCTACAGAGCAAGTTCCAGGACAGCCAAGGTTACACAAAGAACTCCTGTCTTGAAGGCCCCCCACCCCAGTTTGGATTTCACGAGGATTCAGAATGTTCCATGTTACCCAGCAAAGTCCCATCTCTGTATTGTTCTCTTGGCCTCAGGCATAAGTGCTCTGACTTGTCTGGTGCAGGTTAAGTCCAAGTTCCTGATGGCCTTGCTCATGCTGACCTTCTGGCTGCTGGCTGTATACTGGGAACTCTCCCCAGACCCCCTTTCCTCTTGCATTGGAAGAACATAGGTACAAGGTCTTTATTGCTGCCTTGCTCACTGAGCCAACTGGAGGATTCATACCTGGTGTCTGTCTGTCTGTCTGTCTCTGTCTGTCTCTCTCTCTCTCTGTCTCTCTCTCTCTCTCTCTCTCTCTCTCTCTCACACACACACACACACACACACACATGCACACGAACACGCACACACACACACACATTCAGAGCTGGATGTTGTAGTACATACCTGAAGCCTCAACATTCTGGAGGCTAGGAAGGTTCTGAGTTCAAAGCCAGCTTACACTACTCTCAAAAAAATGAAAAACAGGGCTGGAGAGATGGCTCAGCGGTTAAGAACACTGGCTGCTCTTCCAGAGGTCCTGCGTTCAATTCCCAGCAACCACATGGATGGTGGCTCAACAACCATCTGTAACGGGATATGATGCCCTCTTCTGTGTGTCTGAAGACAGCTGCACTGTACTCATATACATAAAATAAATTAATCTGGGCTGGAGAGGTGGCTCAGTGGTTAGGAGCACTGACTGCTCTTCCAGAGGTTCTGAGTTCAATTCCCAGCAACCACATGGTGGCTCACAACCATCTGGAATGAGATCTGATGCCCTCTTCTGGTGTGTCTAAAGATAATTACAATGTACTTATAATAAATAAATACATAAATAAATAAGAATTTTAAAAATTAATTAATGAATCTTAGAACTTAAAAAAGAAAGAAAGCAAGCAAGGCCAGTGTGGTGGTGCAGATCTTCAATCCCAGCACTTGGGAGGAAGAGCCTGGTGGTGCTCTATAAATTGAGGCCAGCCTGATCTACTTACTGAGCTCCAGGTTAGTCAGATACTGTATAGATAGTGAGACCTTGGAGAGAAACAAACCAGAAACAGATAGAGAAGGATTATAAAAATCAGGACATAATGAACTCACAGTCCACCCACTCCCAAGATCGTTAACATGGCCAGCCTAGTGACCGGTCTCCATAGAGTTTTGTATCCTCTGGTTTCCGGGTGGGCTTGGCCCCCTGCATTTTTAACTGGACTCTCATCCTGGCCCCTCAGGCGATTTTGAGGCAGTGGGCCATGGACCACCCTATAAGAAAACAATATGTCAAGCTGGGAACATGTTAGTTCCTCTTCCTGCTGGGAGTCCACATGTCATCAAAACATGACCATCTGGGTTTTGTGGATTTTCGTTTTTATTATATGTTTGTTAGTCCTCTCTTGGTTCCCTAGGCCCCAGCCCTGGCCTGTTGCTTTTAGATCTCTAGGGGTGTGGCCAGGCAGCATCCCACTTGAAAAATCCCACAGTGGGTTCTAACGTGCATTCAGGGTTGGGAGCCGTGGAGCTGGCGGGATGAGATTGGAATGCTATCTAGGTGAGACACAGCCGCATCTGTCAGTTACCTAGGTGGTCTGGCCTGGCCTGGTCTCCTCTCTATTCTTCATCTGGAGAGAGGTCTTCTCATCCCCTCGCACTGCCTAGGAACCACTGCCTAGGTGGTAATGAGGCTATCTGTGCCAAGATGAGTTTTCCTTTCGTTTTTCATTATTTTTAAATTATATTTTCTTTCTCTTTGTTTCTGTTTCTGTTTTTTTGCTCTTTCAAGACTAGGTTTCTCTTTGTATAACCCTGGCTGTCCTGGAACTCACTCTGTAGATGAAGCTGCCCTCATACTATCAGAAATGTCTGCCTCCTCAGTGTGAACCACCACCTCCCAGCTTTTAAGTTAAATTTTCTAAAAACTTGCTATGGTGTGTGTGTGTGTGTGTGTGTGTGTGTGTGTTGGCACACACACGCCCCAGCTTATGTGCAGTGATCAGAGGATACCCCTTCAGAATCTCTTTTCTCCTTCCTTTACATATCCCAGGTGCCTGGCTCTAGACACCGTCCCATGGAAGGGACCATCTTGATAACCCAAGTTCCTTTTTGTCTGTGTTAGCTGCAGATCCTGAGGCTAGGCTAATAAATTCTGTATGGTGACAAAATTGTGCCTAGAGTTCTGGAGACTCTCAGGTCCCAGGCCATCATAAAGAGCCATGATGTTGACACCCTCTGTGGCCTATCTATTTCAGGTCTGGAATTCCCTTGGGGACCTAAACCCTTCCGGGAAGTTATTGCGGGACCCTTGCTTAGAAATAATGGGCAGTCACTGGAGAGCAGCAGCCTGGAGGGGTCTCACGTGGGAGTCTATTTCTCGGCACACTGGGTGAGTGCTTGGTCTCTCCTTGGTTTAGATTGAAGGGAACAACAGTGTCACCACTGTGCCTAGACGACTTGGCTTCTGGGATAGAAGGCTCTGGTGAAGTTCCCTGGCCTTGCCTTTCCTTGATCATTGATGACAATAAATGCTCATGGTATCTGTGACGATGGCAACAAGAATACAGCCTTGCCTCAGCCAGCCATTCTGGCAAGATTTCTTTGGCTCTGAAAGGGAGAGATCCCCCTGCCGCCTACTGCATGTAGCCTAGGCTGGGCCTCGGCTGTGCGTACTGATTGCCATGAAGAGACGAAAGCTTACTTCTGTCTCTTGTATAAATTGGGTTCTGCTGTCTCAGTCCTTCCCAGTTCTTCTCACCTGGCCTCCAGTGGCAATGGCTGGAGGTAGAGCAGAAGACATGTCACATGGCAAGGGCTCTTGTCTTTCAGTGTCCGCCCTGCCGAAGCCTTACCAGAGTGCTGGTGGAATCCTACCGGAAGATCAAGGAGGCAGGCCAGAAGTTTGAGATCATCTTTGTCAGCGCAGACAGGTAAGGTGTATCCTTGAAGCGTCAGCACCACACCCCTTTTCCAGTAACGGCGTACACGTGTCTTTTGCTCCCTATGTCTTCCTCAGTGTAGGCCATGGAGTCGGGCTTCAGGAAGACAGCTCTGGGATATTTATTGCTGAGGTAAACCTTACTGCAGGCACTGAGGCCCTTCCCAGTGCATTTCAGGATCAATGGAAATCAAGATGCATTTTTGGTTCAGCTTTCTAAATTATGAAGGATGGAAGCGAGCCAGAGACTGGCACCATGTGACTGTGTTTTGCATGGATCTGGTCATGCACTTTGCCTAGGATTACACCAATGCACGTGGATAAGAAATCACCCAAGTGAGGAGGGTAGTTTTCCTCTCAGGGCTTGTTCCGCTAGACTCGGGTGTCCCTGCTTCTCCTCATTCCGTCATCTGTAAGCAGTCTTCAGCTTGGAAGCCCACCCAAGACCCTTTATGTCCTCCATGGTAGCTGTCCATCCCTATAGCTCAGCCCTAATGTGCTTTCTATAACTAAAGCGTGTTCACTTTCCCTGTTGCTTCCTAGTGTACAGTCATAGGTGTAGGCTTGGTGCTGACTGTGTAGTTCTGTACACACCACACATACACAAGGAACACAACTGTGGTGTGTGTGTAGGCCTGCTGTAAAGTCAGATGTGTTGGGGCTGGAGAGATAGCTCCATGGCTGAGAGCATTTATCTCCGTCAGAGGACCAGGGTTCAGACTCCAGCACCATACATCTAGGGAGCAGCTCACAAACACCAAGCCACAACTCCACAAAACTCCAGCCATAAGGGGTCCAACGTCCCTTTCTGACTTTTTCTTTCCCACCCCCACACCCCCCACCCCCCTGCACAAAACCACACACAAACAAGTGCATACAGACCAAATTAAATCTTTACAAAACAATCAAATGTATCCATGCTGATGATTGGCAGAGGTGAAATTGGTAGGACGCATGGCCTGGCTGCCATTTTAGTTTGGGAGCCACCAGGTGGATGGAACCATTTGCTTCTTGATGAGCTGCAGAATGGGTACATTAGCAAAATCCTATAGCCTGGGGCCTGAGGAGCTAGGCTAGGAACCTGAGTTTAGGAACCCAAACCCCGTAGGAGCCAGTACAACTTGGTAATAGCGGGAAGAACCAAGTGGAGATGCACTCAGGATAAGGAAGTTTTCTCCACATCTTTCTGCAGGTCAGAGGAGTCTTTCAAACAGTACTTTAGTGACATGCCGTGGCTCGCTGTCCCCTACACTGATGAGGCCCGGAGGTCTCGTCTCAACCGACTGTATGGAATCCAAGGTAGGTCTGGACTTTGTAGCCTGGACAGAAACCTGCTCACTTGAGCTTTCCATATCCCTGGCCTCCTTTTAAACAGAGAAAGAACATCTTTAAAACCAGGCATGGTGGTGCAAACCTGTAAGCCTAGCACCTGGGAGGCAGAGGCAGGTGGTGTGCCAGCTCCATGCCAGTTGGGGGCGTTTCAGAAGGACCAAAGCCACCAACCAAACTAACAACTAGGCTTTACTTTTGTGAGTGTTCATGTTCCCGACATTTTTAAAACTTACCAGGCAGTCGTGGCACACACCTTTAGTCCCAACGCTCAGGAAGCAGAGGCACGTAGATCGCTCTAAGTTCAAGACGTGGTCTACAGAGAACAGCCAGGGCTACACGGAGAAACCCTATGTAAAAAAAAAAAAATCAAAACAAAAACAAAATTAAATTTGGGGCCAGAGAACTGAAGAAATTGCTCAGTGTTTAAGAGCTTTGACTGCACTTGCATAGGGGCCTGGTTCATTTCCCAGAATTGATATCAGGAGGCTCATAGTGGCCTGTAACTGCAGCTCTAGGAGATCTCACAGCCTCTTCCAGTTTCCTTGGGTGTGTGTGTGTGTGTGTATGTGTGTGTGTGTGTGTGTTGCACACACTTACACACATACAAGTACACAGCAAAAAGTTCACTTGGGGTGATTGATTTGTTTGTTTATTTTTTGAGACAGGGTTTCACTGTGTGGTCTGGCTGTCCTGGAACTCACACTGTAGACCACTGCCTGGCTCTCAGAGTGAATTTTATGGAGTATAACATGACTTACACCTCATTACCGCGATTGTGTTGGATGTTTGGGGTGGGTTGGTTGTTTTAAGTACTTGTTCTGGTAAGACAGCTACTTCTCACCCCCTTTCATAGTGGCTTCTGGCATGAATGGCCTGGTCTATAGTGTGGAGCACAACCAAACCCCTAAACCAGAACCCCCTCCAAGCCTCACTGTCACACAGACTAAAGGATAGTCTTTGGTTCTATCACTTGTAGTGCTTGAGCCTCGGTTCCTCCTCTGCAAATGATGCATGACGAGCCTCTGACAGAAAACTGCTAAGAAGTGATGAAATGCTTCTTCTCTCTGTGTGTGTGTGTGTGCACGAGCTCGCACAAATGCTTGTGCATGTGTGTGCATTTGTGTATACAGGTGTGCGTGCATATTCGTGTGTTGCACTCCTACTACCTTTCAGTTGAGGACATTTCCACAAGTTGACCACCAGAATTACAATACAATGATTATCAGAAATAAAGAATATCACAGAAGCAAACTAGATGCTCCCTTTGTCAAATGAGCGCACAAACACACACACACACACACACACACACACACACACACACACACACGCGAGTCTAGCCTAATAAGCTCTTTCTTGGGGAAGTACTTGACTGGCAGGTCCGGATTTAAACTGGAGGGTAGGTGTTTGCTTGAGTTCCATCCCTGCACTATGAAAATAAACAGAAATATATGGGGTTGTGCTTTGACTTTTCCACCATGAGATTACTCTGAAAGTGACTCGGTGTTCTACTTCAAGGAGATGTGACTGTCTCTTTGTTCCGTGGACAAGAGGTATCCTCCAGCATCACAGTCTTCAAGGCTGTACCACGGCCTCCCTAGCTTGTGACTAAAGGCCTTTCAAGCCACTACCGGCAAGACACACACTGGTAGGCTGGTTGAGAGCCAGGGCTCTCTTTTTTAGACTCTGTTGTCCATCCGTGCCAGCCTCCCTTTCACCTGTGTTAGGCAGTGTTTCATCACTGTGATGCTGTTCCTAGCAGAGACAGCTTAAGGGAGGAAGGATTTACCATGGGTCTCAGCTTCAGAGTCACTCAGTTCTCTCAGCTTGATGGCTCAGAAGGCAAGGGGGATGGGGAGGATGCTGACACTCTACAGCCTTCTGCCCTTTCTCCACTTTATTCCGTCCTGGCCATAGCCCATGGAATGGTCCATCCACATTCAGAGTGAGTCTTTTCCCTTGGTTGGGCCTCTGTGGAGATGCCCTTATAGACCCATGTAGAGCTGTGCTCCCCATCTCCTAGGTGACTTCAGAGCCAGTCAGGTTGATGCTGAAGACAACCTCATTTGCCTTTAGCAATACAGGAACATTTGAGTCTTTGAGAATTCCTGGTTCTCACACATGTCAGTGAGTATGGATAAATACATCTTTAAAAACATAAATAAATTGTTTAAAAACAATAATAAGAAATTAAGGGGGCTGAAGAGATGGCTCAGCAGTTAAGAGCACTGACTGCTCTTCCAGAGGTCCTGAGTTCAATTCCCAGCAGCCACATGGTGGCTCACAACCATCTGTAATGGGATCAGATGCCCTCTTCTGGTGTGTCTGAAGACAGCAGTGGTATACTCATATACATAAAATAAATAAATAAATCATAAAGAAGTTTTTTAAAAAAAGAAATTAAAAAAGAAAAAAATCTGCTTTCTAGGGATTTATCCATAGGAAATTATCTCATAGCACTACATAGCAGCTGAGCTCTCAAGCAGGTAGTAATTAGCAGTATTATTAAAGTTATATTGTTATTGTATGCGCGTGGGTCGTGTCCATGTATGACATATGTGCTTGGCACCTTTAGAGGCCGGAGAGGGTTTCAGATCCTATGGTTGTGAGTCACCATGTAGGTGTTGGGAATCAAGTCTGGGCCCTCTGTAGATATAGATAGAGCTTTTCATTGCTGGCCCATCTCTCTCCAGTCCCTTGTTTTCTCCTGAGACAAGGTCTCACTCTACAGCCCAGGCTGCCCTAAACCTCCTCTGACCTCAGCCTCTCCACCTTCCTAGTGAGATGATAAACACTTTTTTAAATTTTGAAACATGGTCTCATCATGTAGCCTGGGCTGGCCTGGGTGATAAAGTTTACAGAGACGCTCTAGGACCATTTCCTGGGCAGTGGAAATGGCCTTGGACCTTGGGGTGGGGGGAGACAGAGACAGATGATCTGACAGTCACCCGGCCCTCCCCAAGTGAGAATATGTGATGCAAAGAGAATGTGTTCTCTGAGTGTCTGGGATCTAGGTACAGATGGCCCTTGTACCTGAGTTTCTTCCTCCAGCGTGGACTTACTAAATGCTGACAGTTAATTGAGGGGTCACAGGGAAGCTATACCTGCTGCAGGTCTTAAGGAAAAGTTTTCCCTAAGCTAAGGGGACCAAAGTCTGGCAGCTGCCAGGGGCCTGCTCACTGGCTCCCTTTAGGTGCCTGGGACTGAGCCCTGGAGTTGCATGAAACTGTAGTTATCATAAGGCCACCCTGGCTCCCCTCCATCTCCTCTGTCTCCCTGACAAAGCCTGCTTCCCTGTAAGGCCTCCCTGCTGCCAGCGCTTTGTGCAGCCTGGGGAGTTTGTGGCCCTGTGAGCTGTTTAAAAATGCCTTCCTAAGGGAGCCATTTAGACACACTTGGCAAAAGGCAAATCTCATTAGCCATTGTCTGAGTCACCCCAGGCTGCTGGAGTCGTGGAGAACACCCTGTTCTTTTGCGAGGAGGCTTAGGGGCCCTTCTGTCTTGGGCGAGGGACCCAGGCTCTTTGTCCTTCCTCTCTCTTCTTCATCCCCAGCCTGTGGGAAGGTAGAAGGTGGCTCTGGCTGGGTGGCTATAGTGTAGAGCCTTGCTGTCCCCAACCCAGAGCTTTCTGTTTCCTTTCCCTCCTGCTCAATCATCTTTCACTGTTTTTTCTGCCCCTCATTCCCTGCGTCCGTCCCTCCTCCCCCATCTCTCCTCCCCTCTCTGCCCCTTCCTTAACTACCTTCAGAAAATGGACCCGAAGCACTCTGTAAATATAAAAAACGACATTCTCAGAGCTCGTGTCTTTTCAGTCAGCAGAGAGCAAGGAGCCGGGTGTTTATTCTGCAGACGAACCTCTGCATTCAAAGTGCTGGCGCCTCTGTGTAGAGCTGCCTGTCTGCGGAGGGTGCCGGGGCAGCCTGGGAATCCACCGAGTAGCCTTGCTGCTCTGCTCTCTTCGTTGTACTTAACTGTGAGCACATAAAAAAGAAGGGAAAAATATAAGCCAGAGAATAACATAATAAATACCCATGGAGTTACACCAGGAAGATGCAGTTTTTGTTCAGATGTTTAGACAGAAATCAGATCCTATGAACACTCCTTAGCACACCCAACTTTCAAAAGAAAAGAAGATGGAGGGAGGGAGGGAAGGGGGAAAGAGGGAGGGAGAGAGGGAGGGAGGGAGGGAGGGGGAAGGGAGGAAGGGAGGGAGGAAGGAAGGAAGGAAGGAAGGAAGGAAGGAAGGAAGGAAGGAAGGAAGGAAGGAAAGAAGGAAGGAAAGAAGGAAGGAAGGAAGGAAGGAAGGAAGGAAGGAAGAACAATGGAAACATTACAGACAAACAAAAGGCCCTTCCTTCTCTGCCTTCCTTCTCCCAGGGGAACCACCACCATACACTTACTGCATAACTTCATAAGCCACTTCCGTATTTCCCTGCATGTATATGAACCCATGAATAATGTATCATTTCCTTGGTTTAGAAGCATACTTTAAATGCTGTCATAATGTAATTTTCCATCTTGAGTTTTCCCCTTCCACGATGGTTTGAAATGTATCCTCACCAACACTCATATCTAGTTCATTATTTCTAGGCTGAGAAGTGCTCCGTCGCTTAACCGCGCTGCCTGGCATATCTGCCCCTCTTGATGGACAGTTTGTGCCAGCAGACGGATCTGCTCCACTCTTGATTGACAGTTGGTTTCTGGGTTTATAAGGCCGTGGCCATGCATCAATCTTGGTGCAGACTGGGTAGAGGTGGTTCAGGCCCCACCTATCTGACCTTGGTTGAGTTTTTCGGAGCTTTGTCACCTATGTCGGCTGCTCCCATCCTTTGCTTAGCTTTCTGAGCAAAGGAAGGCTTTCGGGGAGGGCGCCACAGGAGGAGAGAGAGCCAGTGAGCTGAGCTGGCTGTTGGTGTTGCCAAGGCATTGGCTTGCATTTGTTATCCCCACCCAGCACTGATGCCCTTGGGTTCTGATTTTCATCTTATGTTAATCCTCATATTACATCGCTTAAAATTCCAACTTCTTCACATCTCATCTCAAGTGTATTCCTGTCTTACTCTACAACCGTTTCCACCTTTCCGAGTCCCCTTTGGCCACTGTCCACATGCTCATACAGAGCACCGTGCCAGCCAGGTTTTCCTCTTAGCAGTATCTACAGCCTTTTCTAATAGGCTGCACCCTCTCTGGTGACCACCATCTCCCAGCATTGTGCCCTGCAGTGTGCCTTGGCTTACACTTCCTGTCCCAGTTGGTCTTTGGGGACTGGGAGCTCCTGAGGATGCTGCCATCTGGGTGCAAACAGAGCTAGCTAGGTGCTACTCCTCCTGGTTCTTTTCTTCCTCAAGTGCCTGGACCATTTCAGCTTCTTTGTCCTACACCTACCCTCCCATCCCCAAACTGTTCCCTTAGCAACAGAGAAACAAGTTTAGGGAACTAAACTGTGGGGTGGCCTCTATGTATTATTCTCAGATTGTTATAAACCACTAGTAAGTATCGTCCCTCGGGGGAAGGGACACTGGCTTTTCAGGCCTTGTCCTTTCTCTGTGCTTTGAAGGAGATAAGGAAGGGGACTCTGGCACTGACAGATACTCTAGCTCCCTAAAGCCGAAGACGTAGGCTGAGTCTTCTTTGGGAATGGGGGTCTATTAGCTTGGGATGAGGCAGGTGAGAGAGGAAGTGCAGAGCTCTTCTTTCCTGGCACACATTACTGTTGGTGGGACCCTCCCTCATAGCCCCTGTTCCTTAGCTGACATTCAACCTGGCCTGAGGTTTCTGGCTCTGCTCCACAGCTCCCCCCTTCTGTGTCTTCTATGCCTTCTCAGGAAGAACTTTTCCAAACACGAGTGGCTTTATAACACTTTATCACTTACAGGACAAGGACAGCCCCGTCCTGTGCTAAAACATTGTACATTTCCATCTTCTTATCCCCACCCATTATCCAGTGCGACAGAATCTGACATCCCTGTTCGGCAGAAGTTAAGGACTGCAGGATCTTCCTTTAGTATCCGCAGCTTTCCCCCAGCTGCCTTTGCTGGGGAACAAGTCTGTGCTGGGCAGAGATAAGCCTAAGCCGTCTGTTTTGTTTCTGCAAGAAGCACCTCACTGGTGTGGAAGGCCTTTTGCATGACTGCATTGGTGAGAAAGTTGCTGTTCCCTTGAAGTTTCCTGAGGCTTCAGTCTTCTCTCAATTACTGGCTTTGGGAAGCCTGCTTCCTGGACTGCATGCTGAGGAGGAGAAGAATGGGGTGATGACATCCTCAGCCTCCTGCCACCGCTCTGGGGATGGGAAGAGCAGAGAGGAAAATAGCTTGACAAACTGGTTCTGGAATGTTCCTGGCCCCAGCCAGGTGCCAGTCCTTGGCAAAGGTGCCAGTCCTGGAGATAGAGCCACAGCCCTTGTAGCAGGCAGGCCAGTTTTCCTATGCCGGTGAGAATGCTGGTGAGACTGGCTGGGTGGTCTTGTGGTCCTCACAGCCTGACTGCATGACTAAGTAAGGTAGCAACTGTGTTGTACCTGGCAGAGCAGACGGTGCAGAGGCAAGCGCCCCTTCTCCTGGCAGCAGAGTATACCCTTCGAGGATTCTAAGGTCAAACCCAAGGTCCCCTGAAGGGAACGGTGGCAGTTCCAGGTCTGATTGGGTGTATTTCATGCACCAAAGTCACACTCCTAACACTGCCCTGTCCCTGTGGATCTTATGGCCTTGGGTTCCTAGACACTCGCTCTGGTGCTCAAAGCACTGAAGCCAGGAGAGGACCTTTTAGTTTGTCATAGCTAAGAGCCTGGGCAGGATCTGTGCCTCTATGCAGACATCGGTGGGCTCCCTGGCAGCTTGAGTCCTTGCTGTCCTGTCCTGGTCCACACAAGACTCAAGGGAGCAACAAATCCCTTCATGGTGATTTGATGGGAACGGAGGAACTAGACTCCCTGTGCCTGTCTGTCCTTCCTGCATCCCTTTTCAGGCCAGGCTAAAACCAGGCCCCCTGCTGCGTGTAATCATAGCAGTGGGCGGGCTCAGTTTGCCCAGTTTCCGAAGCACTGGTTTAGATTAAAGGGCTGTGCCAATGCTTTTTAGAGATGGGACGTGGCAGTGTGGTTTGTTCGTGTGTCCCAGGCTGCCCACGTAGCCTCTAGCCTGAGGCTTCCTTTGGGCTGCTGACATTAGGACTGTGTGTGGAGACACAGTCAATATGGCTTCAGACCTCTGGGGGAGAGGCAGCCATTCCGACAACTTCCCAGGTCTCCTGTTTAAGACTGAGCTCATCTTAAAGTCCATGGGAGTCAGGGCCATGGGATCTAGGTTTTCTTCACCTGTTCTCTGACACACCCATTCAGCTCCTTCTAATAAATGTGAACAAAATGGATTCATTTATTCCTTTTGAAGATAGGCCCAACCACTGTGTGCCCACTGGGCTCACCACCACAGCAGGTTACAAAGCGCCAGGGTCATACTTCTGGTACCTCACTGTACTTCCTATGGAGATGTAAAATGTCAGGGGAACAAATTACTCACCAAATACTGCAGAACATATAAATATTAAATTTCTCTGGCTTTCATATGAAATCCAGGCTCTGGTCTGCTCCCAAGAGGGGGGTACCTGGAGAGCTCTACTGGGGAGGGGACCAGCTACCAGTGGAGAGACAAGTGTCCCCAAAGGTCAGGGCAGAGGCTAACTCTGTGTGAGTGGCAGCTCTGGCCAGAAGAGAAGCAGTGAAAAGTGGGGTACAAAGAGCAAGGAGGTGACAAGCCCACTTGCAGCTGTAAACCAGGCTGGGATGTCCCCCATGTTCACTTGTACTTAGTAGAGTGCACGCACTACATGTGGATGCACGTGCACACCAGGATTGGCCCCGAGCCTTGTGCACACTAAGTGAGTGTTGGTCTCTGTGTTCTCCGAGTTTGCCACTCAATTGCTGATGATGGTGCTGGGACAGGTGGGGGCAGTTCCTTCACAGTGTCGCCCCAGAGAACGCCCAGGCACAGACTCCCTCAACTTTTCCAGGAGTGGTTCTGCATCTAGTCAGCCACGGGGTTCAGTTTTAGCCCGGGGCGTCCTGACCAGACCTGGATTCCTCCTGTGAGAATGTGAATGTCCCTGATCTGGAAGACAGGACAATGGCCAGCTAAGTGTTGTGTCTCTTGCAGGCATCCCCACGCTCATTGTACTGGACCCGCAGGGGGAGGTGATCACGCGGCAGGGCCGGGTGGAGGTGCTCAATGACGAGGACTGCAGGGAGTTCCCGTGGCACCCGAAGCCCGTGCTGGAGCTCTCTGACTCCAACGCCGTGCAGCTCAATGAGGGCCCCTGCCTGGTCCTTTTTGTAGGTATGGAGCTGAGCGGGGAGTGGAAGACAGGTCAGAATGAACCTCTCTTGTGGGAGGCAGATAGTATCCCCTACCCCCAGCCTCTTTCTGTCATCAACAGTGTTGAGCTGGGGTCTTTGTCTCCTCAGCAGCCTTGCTTTTGACCCCAATGATTTATTCATGGCTATCCCCCTGCAGGCGGTGGTGGCCCAGAGCAGCTACTGCTTTCCCTGTGTGCTGCTCCTGCTGCCAGCTGGGCAACAGGTCAGGCAGGAAGAGGTCCCCAGCCCCCATGAACAGGACCTTTGTTGGGAAGGGAGATGGGGAGGGTGTTGCTTGCCGAGCAGCTGTAGGGGGTGGGGCCCCCTCAGGCTAAGGTTCATCCAGGCCTGCTGCCACTTTCCTATGCTCTAACGAACAATTCCAGGGGCCACTAGAGCTGGCCACCTCAACCAGGTGGAACCCTGCTCCTCCACCCTCAGAGGCTACGCAGGAAGACAGAAAAGTATTTCTGCAGACTGTGGCATGACTCAGGATGCTTTCACAACCCATGGCCAAGACGTTGCTGGTCCCCTCCAGCTGAATTGCTGTTAGGTCCATGGTTGGAGTGGCCCCCACCAGCTTCACTGAGGGCCTGGGGAGTACCCTCAGCACCCTGCTGCATTCTCTGGGGTCTGATTTCCAGACCCTATCATCAGAGCCGAGAAGCAGACTGGTCCAGTCTTGGGTAAGAAGGCCCATCGTAGAAAAGCAGTCTTGAAAACTTTTCACTGCCTGCTGTAGGTCCTCACACCCACATCCTGGGGCCTGTTTGAAAAGAACTCTTTTTGAAAGAACTTGGGGACAATTAGGAACCTTTTGCCCTTCTCCAGAAATGTAGAAACCAAGTCCCAGAGAGACAAAACAAGTTGGGTAGCATCACAAACTTAACTAGATGGGGGTGTCCCCAGAGTTTGTGTCTGGTCACCATGAGCCTCTTGGGCAATGTGGCACTTCTGGGCAGACTCCTATACCCCCTGTGCCTTACCACCTGGGCGTCTCATGCTGTCTCCAGGCCCCAAGATTCAGCAGCCTGAGCCTCCTGTGTCTATTCCTCGTGTTCCCCTGCAGATCGTCCCAGGCTTTGGAGCAGCTGCAGTGTCCCATCGTCACCAGAACTGTAGAGGGACCATGGTCCTCAGGTCCTCGCAGCACTCATGGTTCTGGCGCTGTGACTGGGAGAATACTCCTAGGGGCTTAGGTGTAGGCATAGGAGCAGCACCGCTCCCTGTATGCGTCTGTGAAGATCTTCCTGACAGGGTCTGCATGCTGCTGGGTAGGGTTCGAACTGCTCACTGAGCCTGTGTGTGTCTAGTGAGCCCAGTGTGTCACAGGCCCGGCACTCCCCTGCTCACTACTATTTGACAATTGAAAGTTGCTTGTCCTTCTTTTCTCTTCCCTTGTTACAGATTCTGAGGACGATGGAGAGTCCGAGGCAGCCAAACAGCTGATCCAGCCAATAGCTGAGAAGATCATCGCCAAGTACAAAGCCAAAGAAGAGGAGGCGCCGCTGTTGTTCTTTGTGGCCGGAGAGGTGAGTGAGTGCAGAGGACAGGCATGGTGACCTGGCCAGGCTGGCAGCGGGGACTTTCAGGACGAGTGATCTTGGCTTCTGGAGGTCTCAAGGGACCTCTGGGTCTGAGCTGATTGTGCCACACAGAGATGTAAGAGGAAAAGGTGTGTCCTTAGTCATCCGAAACTACTTCCTATCTCTGCTGTATCCCCCACCCTTCCTTTCTCACTCAGCAGCCCTCAGAACAGGAAGGAGGAAGCCCTCCCGGGTCTGTTCCCGCACCGCCGGGAGAGCAGCGTCAGACATCAGTCAGCTCGTCCGCTCTTCCTTGGTGCTGGATCAGAACCGCCCCCAGTGCTCTGCAAAGTATCAGCCTGGCTAGTCCCACTGTACCAGCCTGCAACATGGGCTTAGCCATCACAGGGATCCTGACTTAAAACACAGCTGAAGGTGCTTGGGGAGGTTCGAAATGGCTGCTGTTCCCCAGCCATTGCACCCAAGGCCTAGTTCTTGAAGGCAGCCCTCACTGTGCCAGACTGAGCAGGGGACATCCCCAGGGTCAGATGATGGGGCCTTAGAGTAGAGACTCCCTGTGCAGGTGCCTGGCCACCCTGAAAGCTTGGAAGCCTGCATCCTACAGGCACCTGCATTCTGCAAGATGGCCGTGATCAGCAGCACAGGCGCTCTCCTGGCTCCCTCTGCACATGCCCATTGCCTCTCTACCCCACCCCAGCACCCTTCTGAGGTTCACATCCACAGACTCTATGAGGCCACCCCTCAGCTTTCCCTGCAAAGGTCAGAAGCTCCAGTTGGTCAGAGCCTGTGCACTGGATCCCAAGAGAAGCACAGGAAGACAAACGAGAGAGGCCAGACACCCTAAGCCACCCATTCACCATCTCCTCAGTAACTACCCCCAGTAACGACCCCTGGGCTGCCCTGCTGGGCCCCTTGCCGGCAGCCCCTGTTGCCCTGCCCAGCCCTGGGGTGGAGGGGAACAAAGAGGGTTCATAGGCTCCTTCCCCGGGGGCTCCCAGCCACCTCACACAAAGCAAGGCAGCTCTGCATGTATTAAACTCTAACCCCTAGAGAATAGCTCCTAAGAAAAATGGGTGCAGAAAAAAAAAAGGGCTGGGCTGGGGGCAGGGCGGGGATTCAGGAGCACAGCTGAAAAGCTTTTGCAAGTTTTCTGTACCCTAGGCGCCTTGCCAGGAACTTCACCTGCTGGTCTCCTTTGTTCCTCTCCCCGGGTACAATACTCATTATCCTGTTTCCTAGATGAGGAACGGGAGGCCTTAGCAGGGAGAGGGGTTGAGAGCACTGGGGGCTGGTTTCCTCTCATAGCATCCTGGGTGTTAGGGATGGGACCTGGGCTCCATTGATGTCCCTTGCCAAGGCCACACAGAAAGTAGGTAGCAGAGAAGGAACTGGTGGGGTCGCTGTGACTCCAGGGACAGGGCTCTTTCTTTTCTGACAGATGGACCAGTTCATGCCTAGAAAGACAGACAGGTTTGGGGGGGGGGGTACTATCCATGGGTCTGAAAACTAGGCAGAGCCCTCTGTATCATCTATTGCTCCACTGACATTCCAGTCTTGGCAGCCGACTCGGTCCAGCCCTCTGTCCTTAACGCTCAGAAGCAAGATAACCTTTGGGGAGGAGAGAGGGGGGACACGGAGATGGGACATGGACATTGATTAACTGAGCCCAGCAGTGTGGCCCAGGGCTGGGAGAGTCTTTTTATTCTTGTTTTCTTTTCCCGATCTGGTCCCTTGGGACAAGCAGTGGTTAATCTGAAAGCCTTTGAGAACATTAAAATTCATCTCTCTGGTTTGCTCAGGGGAAGGCACTGGAGCTCTTGGCTTGGTCCAGGCCTCCTGGAGGGAGTATATGAACAGTGTTTGTCCAGGTGCTTCCCTCTGTTTATCATGAAGGGTTCTATTTACCCATGAGGAGGCTGGACCTGGCGACCAATGCCCAAGATATAGAAGCATCCAGCCTTACGGGAGGTACATGCTATCATATAAGAAAGGAAGTTGTCACTCACAAACCCTCCTGAGTGTCTGGGGGTGTAATAAATTTTTGTCTGAGGAACCAGTGAGCTTAAGTTTCATGCCTCCTGCTCCCCACCCCAGTTTAAGGCCAGGAAGACCCCAAGCCCTTCCTCTGCAGGGCGACTCAAAACCTGTCATTAGAACTAGAGTGTTATATGTTGTGAGGTGTGAAGCCCCTTTCTCACCAGTCTCTAAATGAGGTCTGTCTCACGAAAGGTCACTTCAAATAGTTGCTTCTCCATAAAAGCTTTTCCTTGTCTTTGGCCCTGTTTGCCGTTTAGATGAGGAGTGTTTGAGCTGAGGGAACTCACTGGAACAGCAGCAGGAAATGCATGGCAGGGCACCAGCTTCTTAGACCAACACAGTGGAGTAGCATCCAGGCTGGCTGGGCACCTCCTGCCTTCATTTCACACATGGCGTGGGAGCCAGTAAGCCCTAAGCCGTTTGCTGAAAAACATTTGAGTTGAAATCCTGACTAGCCTCAGATCATCCACAGTGGGGCTGCAAAGAATTGAGAACTGGTTGCAAACTAGCAAGCAATGGGAACTTAAAATCATAGCCCGAAAAGGCAGAGGGCATGTTACAGTCACTTTCATGCTCATGAAGGGACTTGGCTTGCCTCCTGGGTTGAGGGATGCAGGGGAACTGTTCATCTTTCTTCCTAAGACCGGGTAGGGTCTTTATCCTGACAGAAGCCCATCTCCCCAGCATGCTGACACGGTCTCTTTCCCGTACTCTCTGAGGACTGGACTCAGGAGACTCTTGTTAACATTTACTGGTTTTCTTGCCCTTCTGGTGACTTCCAGGATGACATGACTGACTCCCTGAGAGATTACACCAACCTGCCTGAGGCGGCACCTTTGCTCACCATTCTGGACATGTCAGCCCGGGCCAAGTACGTGATGGATGTAGAAGAGATCACCCCAGCCATTGTGGAGACTTTTGTGAATGACTTCCTAGCAGAAAAGCTCAAACCAGAGCCCATCTAGTGGGCTCTGGCCTCCTGAGACAGTATTTAAGACACAGTCTTCTCCCTTTCCTCCCCTCTGCCCTTGGACTTCTCCGGCGTGTCCTGAATCACACAACCCAAGTGTCCAACCTCTGTGGTGCCTTGTTTCTGCATTAACAACTCAGCTAGCACCCAAGGGTGTGCATCCTCACAGTGGCAGCAGATCCCACCATGTTTGGAGACGGCTTAGGATCCGTGAGGATGGCGTGACCAGCTAGCACTGAGACTGCCACCTCTCCTGGCTCTTAGTGGAGGACCTTCCAGGGTCTTCTGCAGGGCGAGCAAGCAAGGACAATGAATTGAGGCCCTGACTCTTGACTCTGGGGTCAGTACACACACCCCAAGCCAGAGGGAACTCTCCTGTGACACCCGTACCTGTGGGAGTTACAGAGGAAGGGCCATGGCTTCAGCGGACATCAGCTGAGAGCTGTCGGCAAATTTGCTTTGTCAGGACATAATCTTTCTTGGTCTGAGGGAAAACCAGCGTGTCAGTGGGTTCTTGGGCAGGGGAACCTCCAAATCTATAAGGAAACTTGTGGGTGTTTGTTATGGTGAGAAAATGAATAGCTGAGCTAACAGTTCATAGAACGCTTACTGTGTGATTAGTTTCTTCATCTCCCCATCTTTCTCTCTTACTCTTGGCCATCCCCAGGTTTCTACCCATACAAAAAATTCCCACTATCTTGGAATTTTAGTAATGAATTCTCCCCCTTGGACATCTTCCCAAGACTCAACCCTGAGTTCCCTGTGGCTGGGCTTCTCTGCCCTGCCCTGAGCTTCTCTGTGGGCTGATTCTATGCCAGAGGCACCTGTAGCCCCTTTTATGTTCGTTTTCTTTTCAAACTGGATCCAAAAAGTGATGAGGATTTTCTTTTCTCTGCAAAGGGGGCTGTGCTCTAGAGAGCAGTGGTGGCATTGGGCATGCCAACCGGAGTCGTCCCTGACCTCCTTTACTAGGCTCAGGTAGCTGAACTGACTACAATGGAAACTCTAGTCCTGTTCTTTGGGTCTGGGCTTTGGCCTAGGGATTCCCAGGACGTCGGTCCGTCACGGTCTGGTGTCAGGGACTTCAAAGCACCTGGGCCTCACCCTCAACTCCACCCAACACTTTACCAGCCCAAACCATTTATTTTGGAAAACCCAGTTGTTCCCAACAAGCTATTGGCACTGTTGTTCCTTGATGAATGGGATTATTGGCTTTTAGTTCAGAAGTACAAAATTGGTAATTACTCCATTGGATGTTGCCAGCCTGAAGTACAATTACCTAGAAAGAAATAAAGCAGACAAAGCAGGCCTCTCTGACCTCACCCTTCGCTCCAGCCTTCCTGTCCTCAGTGCTGAGTCTTTTTCCTTTGCTCTGTTTGGGATGGGGAGGGGAGAATGTTCTAGAACCTGCAAGAATCTAACAAACTGAGACTGGGAACAGAGTTTAGTTGTAGGATACAAAGTCCTGAGTTCAACACACACACACTCAGGACACACACAGCCATCTATTTTGGTTCTCAGAAGGCAGGAAGCTTATTGGAGACTCAGACTGAAGACCTTGTTGTGAATTTTGCTGTGACCTTGTTTCCTGGGAAGCTGAGCACTGATGCCTCCATGGGGAGACACTAGAGTCACCATGGATCTCACTTCAAAGAGAAGGACAAGGAATGGGGTGTCCAAGCCTAGCTCTGTCCTAGGGTTGGGGGCTTCTCTGTCCATGTCCCTGAGAGGGGGACAAGGACCAAGATGAACTCCCTCCCTTGGAAAATGAATAGGTTTCTGTCTGTGCCCTGTGTGTGATTGCTTTGAAGGAAAGGATGGTGTCCCTCTCTGCAGGTAGTTACCTTTGGGGGGCAGGGGGGAGCCAGTCGGGAGGTGCTGTTAATGACTACAAGAAAAGCAGGAACAGATCTATGTGGTATCTCAGTGGCCTGTCCTGTCAGATGGATGCAACACCAGAACACTCCCCTTTTAGAGTGGATATGTGGGTTAGTGAGGACCGGGTCGGCTTAGCTCTGTGCAGCTGCTACAGCTGGAGAACGTGCCACGGAAGGATCTTCCCTACGGACCAGTGAACAATCCCTAAAGGTTACTGCAGCAGACCAAGTGGGTGGTGTGCTAGCTCCCACCAAGCAGCTCCAAGATACCTTCCAATCCTCCTTGCTAATTGGAAACAGGCTAGAACACCAGCTGTGACATATCCACAGGCTTCCGCCAGCAGCATGGGAAACACCATGCGCTGCAGGGGGACGTGGGAAGGTAGCTATAAAAATGCCACTGTAGAATTCCCAGGTTTGTGTTCAAAATGACCTCCAGACCCCATTCCCATAATAGAGATGCATTTCTTTAGTTTCTTGAGACTAAGCCTTACTCTGCAGCCTACGATAGCCTAGAAAGCCACTGTGTAGCTGGCCTCAAATTCCTGCTTCAAGCTCCTAAGTGTTGGGACTAACGGCATAAGCTACAGTGCCCAGCAAGGTAAGATTTTTCACAGGCCTTCACACAAAAGATCAAAGGATAGTCTGGAAGGAATAGGGAGGGAGGAAGGAAGGTCATAAGTTCAAAGCCAGCCTGAGCTTCATGGCAACACTGTCTCAAAATATCAAAAGTAATAAATCCATACAAGGAAAAGGACATCTGTTAGGCTAATGATGGAAAAGGGCAGATGGAACCAGCTTCCTATCTAAGAGTCAGGTGGTTTCTGCTCTGTCCTGCCCACCATGTGTTCTTGAAGCCAGTGGCCTTCGCTTAGTCCAGCATACGGAGCCAGCACTGCTTTTTTGGCAAGCTTCAAGTGGTAATTTCCAGCCAGACTTTGTTTTATCCTGTTGCCTAATTAAAGATACTAAAAAGCTGTTCCCCCTCCTGCTCCCAAGCTCACGGCAGCAAATTGAATCCAGCAAGGAGATGGAGGAATATGGCTTGGGAACAGGTCTGTTGGACTTGCAATGGTATTTTCTAAAGGGAGCAAGGAGAAAACACGGGCATGTGTGGACACGTATGTCAAAACACTGCAGAGCTGATACACAAGGGAGTGGCCTGAACTAGCATCTGGTGCCACATGCTGAGGCAGTCACATTCTGTACACAGAGACATTTCTTCTGTTACCCTGGGCAGATCCGTGCCTGCCTTATAGCACCAGAACACCAATGAGGTGCAAAAGCCAGGGTGACAATACCCAGGAACTACAGAGGTTCAAGAGTGCCCCTCCCCACACCCACTGTCTTGTGCAGCCAGTAGCTGATCCGAGAGCACTGGGCCTACTAAGATCTTACAAAGTTTGCTCCACAATAGTTATAGTAAAGGGGTTACTACACCTATATTCCTTCTTGACAGTGCCTCCAAGTAGGCTGCTTAGGGGACTTTCTTGGGGACCATTGTTCACTGTGATTTCATTATTCTTTTTTAAAAGATTTATTTATGTATGTGACTTGCTCTCTTCAGACTCATCAGAAGAGGACTTGTGATCCCATTACAGATGGTTGTGAGCCACCATGAGGGTACTGGGAATTGAACTGCAAGAGCAGTCAGTGCTCTCAACCACTGGGCCATCTCTCCAGCCCGTGACCTCATTATTAATGGCAAGGGCCTGTGAGCCTATGTGGTAAACTTACCAGGAACAAAAGGCTGTGTATGGAATTATATAGTGGTTCTGCTTTGTGGCTGGGAACTCTGCTGCAGGGGAATCGGAACAGAAGGGTGTTCTCCATGTACCTTATGGTGAAAAGATGAAGTCAAGTGTCTTAGTTTCATTCCTGTTATAAAACACTGTGACCACACAACTTACTGGAGAGTTTATTTTACAATTCTCAGTTCCAGAGTACAGTCCATCCGAGCCAGAAGTCACTCTTACAGCACAGTGGGCAGGTCTCACACCTTCCTCACAGACTGCCCACGGGCCAACTTGTGCAGGCAGTCCTTTGCTGGGATTCCTTTCTCAGGTGATCCCAGAGGGTGTGAAGCTGACAATTAAAACTAACTAACGCAATGTGGGTCAATGTGGGTCACGCCTGTAGTGTTTTGGGATGCTTCCCAAGCCAGGGAATGTATTAGTCCGTGTGCACAGAACTCCTGAATAACAGTTGAGATTTCCTACAACTCTGAAAAACCATCATACTGCCCAGAGTAGGCTTCAGTGGCCTGAGGGCTGGATGCTCAGACCTCAAATAACAATCACGGACTGGAGCTAAGAATATAGTCTTCCCCAGCTACTCTGGGGCGCGTCAGTGTGTTAGTGTGTGCTCCCTCCTCATCCCCATGAGCAGCGAGGAGGGCGAGTGACCTCTGCTGCAGCTCTGCTTCCTCCTCCCGCGTTTGTTCCCAGTCACCAAGCAGCAGCACTGACGGGTCACCCCAACTCTGAGGTTTCCTGAGTAGAACGACAGACACAGCTGGGAATCACTGTACGAAGCGGAGGAAACACAGGGCTGATCCCCCACGACACTGGGCCCCTGAGCACTCCATGCCTCCTGGGACTCCAGTGAGAGTGGGCCTGCAGCTGTGGCACCAGCTGCTCAGATGTGACGCGGCTCTGTTTAGAAACAGTCCGTTGGTTAATTTGGCTCCTAGTTTATTTTGTTTGTGTATTCACTCCCTCCTGGAGTGAAAGGGAAAAGAAGACTATGTTGTAGTTAAAAGCAACATACTTCTTAAAAGTAAAACAGGATGAGCCCAAGTGGCAAGAATGTCACTGAGTGGCTGGGGAGGCAGCTGGGTGGAGGTAGGAACCCCAAGGCCTAAAGCACAACCCATGGCCAGAGAATCCTAGCAGACATGGCTGCTGGAACTTCATGTGGTCCTGATTCACTTCAGCAGGGGTGGCGGGGACATCAGAAGTTGCTGTGTGAGCCCTTGGAGCAAGTGGTGGAACATGTCAAATAGTCTTTTGCCCCATGTCTAAGGAACCAGGATCCTCACCAGTTAGCAGCTGGCTGAGGTAAAGGATCAAGCTTGTCTGCAGCACTGGGCAAGGCTATGTGTGTAAGCTCCCTGTGACAGGAACACATTGGCACATGGTGTTCTCCCAGAGGCTGAACATGGAAAGTGTGTTAATGTCCATATTCTCTTGAAATTCAGATTCTAAGCTGAGATACACTCCAAGTTTACTGTACTTTGGCAGAGGGAGCTAGGATTCCATTTGAACAACTTAAACCCAGGGCAAGCCCCAACTCTCTAGCTTGCATAACCATTTCTGAGGTGAAGCCTGCCACCTTGTGGCCAAAGCCACTGCTACAGCTGAGCTCCCTGAAAAGCCAAGCAGGAGCCAGGTTCTCAGAGCTTCTCTTCCAGCCTTGGTGGTTTTCATAACATGGACTGCTCCGTTTTATTCCTGTTTCCTGGAGAAATGGTGATCGAATATTCATTGATCTCAAAGTAAAAATTCATGACAGTGATTTTCCATTTTCACTCAGCAAAAATATAGCCATAAGCAATCCTCTGTAGGCAGTCACTTAAAAGGACAACTTGTGCACCCCCAACCCCCAGACTAAGTTCTAACACCGGCCATAAAGCATTTGACAAGTACACTTCTTACCCCTCTTGCACCCAGGATGACAGAAGGGCCTTGCATTGCACCAAGCCAGAGCAGTGTTACTGCAGGGCCACTCTTCTTGAGGATGTGGAACGTTCTATCATTGATTTTCATTTTGTAACACAATGCAGGAGAGTGGTTTTATGCTGGCAAGATGGGCTTGCTTCCTTTTGGTGCCTTCTATTTCTTTACCACTTTCTGAGGTGTGGAAGGGGAGACTAAATGTCAGCAGGCTCAGTGAAGTGGTGTGAATTCTCCCCTGCTGCCTTCTAGATCTGCCTGCTGTGACAGTCATTACAGTTTCCCTCAGCTCACATTGTGTTCCAGCCTTTGTGGATAACAGTTTAAAAAAAAAAAAAAAAAAAAAAAAAAAAAAAGCTTTGGGCTCAGAACATGCCTTTAATCCCAGTAGAAGCAGGTAAGAGCTCTGTGAGTTCTAAGCCAGCCTGGCCTACAGAGCGAGTTCCAGAACAGCCAATAGTACACCAAGGAAAGAAACCCCATCTCTGTCTGTCTCTGTCTGTCTGTCTCCCAGACATAACCCCCATCCCATAGAAAAGGCTTTCCCTCTTCTGGTTTTTAAAAGCTGACGAGAGACTGAGGATCTCAAGAATCCGTGGACTACCAACATCAAATGTTTGTGCAGTACCCTGGGCAGGCAGGCCCAAGCAGTGGTCATCCTGGGAGGACACAGCCAACCAAATTGAAAACTACCAGTACTCTCTGCTAAAGCACCCCAAAGCCACCTGGTACATGGACTGTACTCAGTTGGTTCTCCCAAGAGTTTTACTAGAGCTGAAGGAAGAGGAAACGGAAGGGGGTTGGCTCTGTGGTTTCTGTTGCACGTGCAACAACCTGTTCTGCCTCCCTAGAATAAGCAGCTATAGGAATCCTAAAGGAACCCAGTCATTGGAGCCGCTGTGCTTGAGGATGTAGCACAACTACTTTTCTTGGAACCTCAACTCTAAACCAATTGTTTGTGGTTGCAGAAGTGGTGTTTAGAATGGATCCCAAACCCCAGCACTCCCACTCCTTCCCACGGTCACTCTGCAGGTGCAACTACCTGCTTTGGTCTTCTCAGACCTCACTGTATTTGGGGGGATTAAGGACCCAGCTTGTCCCCTGGGGATTCGAGAGCTCAGTCAGTGCTAAAGCAGTATGATTAGAGCCTCGACACCCTAACCTTACAAGATCTTCATCCCACCACACCCAGTGATGTTTTCTGATTTAAAAATGAAATGTTCATCTTTTATTTTTAATTACGTATACATGAATAGGTCTGTGTTTGTGCACATGAGTACACACACACATACATATATATCAGAAGAAAAGTACAGATCACTTGGAGATGAAGTTAAAGGTGGTTGTGATCCATTCAACGTGAGCACTGAAAATTAAACTGGGGTCCTCTGAAATATCAGATGTCCTTAACTGCTGAGCCATTTCTGCAGCAACCCCTTACAACAACATCATCTTCATCATCATCATCACCACCATCACCACCATCACCACCACCACTGGGTGTGTGGAGGTCTGTGGAGAGTCTGTTTTCTCCTTCCACCTTTACATGGGTTCCAGGGATTGAATTCAGGTCACCAGACTTAGACTTACTCCCTAGGCCATCTTGCTGTCCCCCTAAATCACAGCATTTAATCAAGTGTCACAAAAATCACAACTAGCAGCAAGGAGCTGGTAAGCAAGCTGGCACTTCCAGCAGCAGGTTATGTTGTAAAGTAGACTCAGGGTCTAGCCTTTCTTCATACAGAATCCTCAAAAAGATGCCTGTAAAGCCAGGCATGGTGGTGCACATCTTTAGTCCCAGCACTCTGGAAGCAGAGGCAGGTGGGTCTCTGTGTTCAAGGCCACCCTGGTCTATATAGTAAGTTCCAGACTGTCCAGGGCTATAGAATGAGACCCAGTCTCAAAATCAACAAATAGCTTTGCAGAGGGGCTGTGCTAAGAAGACATGACACAACCTCATGAACTGCTTCTGTTGATTCACCACAAAGGGGGAAAATACACATCAGCTACCTGTGGAACTGAAGGCCTGGACACACCAGCCCAGAGATGGCTGTGGAGAAGACCAAGAACAGCTGGCTGCTGGATGCCATGCCCCAAGCCCTCAGCTTCTCAGTAAACACTAAAGTGCCAGGAATGGGGCTCCACTGGCAGAGTGCTTATCTAGTACACACTAGAAAAAAAGTTACAATATCAAAACTAGTAGAGATGGGACATCTTACAGAGAATTTTGATGGGGCTGGAGAGTTGGCTCAGTGGTTAAGAGCACCTTCGGCTCTTTCAGAGAACACGGGTTCAGTTCCTAACACTCACATGGTGGTTCATAATCATCCCTAAGTCCAGTTCCAGGGGATATGACACCTCTACTGACCTCTGCCAGGCCAGGCATACTTGTGGTGTAGTTTACATACAAGCAGACACACTCATATAAGTAAAACGAAAAACGAATTTTGACCTTTGTTGTTTAATAAGGAGCAGCAGAAACTAATAGAAACTCATATTTTTCTAGTACCACACAATGGTGGCAATGCCTACCTCCTGGCTCCTGTGTTGTCACCTTGGCCAGCCTCCTAGCATCGGTCTAGCAGAGTAGGGGCTGGAGGCACCCTTCCCCTCCAAGTGAGGATTCCGGTGGTGCTCCTTCAGTGGTAGTTCCTGTTCCTGCTCAAGTCTTCCACCTTTATCCTCAGCTGCCTTTTCCCTTCAAAGAGTAGGATGCTTGCAGCCATGGCTGAATTCAGACTGTCCACACCAGGCACAACGGGGATCAGCAGTCTCTTGCCGCCAGTACTCTCAGCCAATTGCAGAGACTCCAGACTCACTCCACGTGTCTCCCCACCTATCACCACAGCTGCTGGAGCTTCAGTCCAGTCCAAATCATAACTCTGGACCTCAAGTTTGGGAAGCCAGTCTTTCCTGGCTTTAGTGTCTAGGTCCTCTTCATACTTATGAAACTTTAAGAATCGGCGATCACATGCCCAGTCGTGGTCACCAGTTTTATTAGACATCTGAGCCTGGGCATAGAGACCACAGTTGTCTGCCACATAGACTCGGGTGTCAGGGGGCAAGTGATTGGGCACTGTTTCCCATTCCAAGTTGTTCACAATGGGCACCTGGAAATGTGCCCCCATGCCTGCCCGGAGCACTTTAGGTTCCCAGGCATCCACACAGCCTAAAAAACAAAGGATACAACTGACACTTTACAAGCCTTCCTAGACTATAAAGGGAACGCTGAGGTAAGTCCCTTTAATTCTAACCAAGAGATAAACCAACAGTTTTTCCATTACAGTTTTCTCCATTGTTGGGACCAAGAACCTCCCATCCGATGACACTGACCAGTAAAGGGTCTGGAAAACTGATTGCTACTAGTGCTAAAATCAATTTTGTCCATTGCATCCATCTGCAGTGCCAGGCACTGCAGGGGCTGTAATAGAGATTAAAATGCCACCGTGGACCTGCAGAAACGGAGGTGATCAACTGCAGTACTAGAAGAACACTGAATCAGAGGACCACAGTATCAACAGTAACTGATGTAAAAGAAGCACCAACAGGAAAACACTAAACATCTAAGGGACTGTGACACTGAGCTGGCTCCTAGGGGACAAGAGGATCTTGTTGGAGAGAGGTCCAGGTAGAGGACAAAGGCAGAGTGAGCAAGCATGCCCGCTGTTAGACAGGGTGGGGTGGGATATGGCCACAGAGGCAAGCAATGGCCAACATAACAGAAACTGTGTACGAAGGAAGCAGAGTGTATCCAGGAGGAAGCAGGAGTCCAACTAGTTCGTAGCCCTGTCCCTGCCAAGGCCCTCCCTCGTGCTGTAATGAGAAGGCTAGAGGAACCTACTCTGACATAGTCACATCTAGACCTCAGGGCTCCTGTGCATTGGCTGCCAGCAGATACTGACCTGTCTATACTCTCACCACAGGAAACTAGGAGGAAGGTATTTCACCATGAGTGTCACAGGGCTGCCTTATGACAAGTCATTTTTAAAGTTAACTCATCGAGTTTAGGATAGTATCTGTCAGACCAACAGAGAATGTACTCACGCCCAGACATCCCCACCTATAGGCTTTCCTAAGCATTGCAGGGAACCAGAGATGGGAGCTGGGCTAGATGAAGGAAAGGACTAGATGGGCCTAGATCTGTGAGAGGACTGAGATGAGAGCTCCTTCTGCCATATACCCTTGAACTGGGCATCACACCAACTGACCTACTCTTTCCCGACCTCCTTCACACCAGCCAGTGAAAACTACACTACCTCAGCAATGTGAACACATTTCCAAAAACAGGCTATCAAAGCACTCAACAATGGAATGGGTGGGGCACTGAAAATGGAGCCCCAGAAACTAGGTTTCAAACTGCCAGACCTGTACTTGGACAGAGTGTGTCAGGGGAGAGTTGAATGGAGCAATTTAGGCAAGTCTCAGCAATTGCTCCACTATTAGTTTTTATTTAATAGTAGCTTGGGTGTCTCTGATGAGTGACAAGCTCCCTCCCCTCCACTCCCAGGGTATAAAAGGCGTTCTAGACATGTCTCAACTGCTAGCCAGGTACATTTAGAACCAAGCCTATTAATCCCCTTCTGTGAGAAAAGCTCAAATGTAGTAAGGCTAATTTGTGTATCGATGTGTAACTACATTTCCCTGAGGCTAAGAAAAATGTACCAGGACACATAATCACTCTGATGACAGCGTTCCTTCCATGGGATTCAGAACTCAAGGATTAGGAAGGACTCATATACTCAACACTTTGAGAACTCAAAATAATAAGGGTCTTAAACTAAGTCTTAACTTTGGCATGTAAACTATTAATGTATAGTCATAAAATTTCATAACATGGGAACCTATTTCTTTCCTTCATTGACGTAAAATTCCAAAACAGCATAGCAGGTCTCAAAATAATTTTAAAATACAAGCAACATTTACTGAATGCTTCTTTGTGCCATTTCAAGTAATCTTAAAAAAACAAAGACCAACCATGAGAAAGATTCTTCTTATTCCCACTGTATAGACGAGAGATTTGACATTTAACATATCATTTATGAGTATTCAGTTAACCCAGGGCAGATCAGGGAGTCAGACACATGCGTGTGTCTGTCCAGAAGCCTAACTCACTTGAAAAGAGCCAACAAAGCCACTGGGTAGAAAGTGCTTTTCCAAGGCTGGAGAGATGCTTAGCATTTAAGAATGTACACTGCTCTCACAGAGGACCTTACAAACTGGGGGTTGACTCCTAGAACCCACAGTGGGCAGCTCACAACTGCCTATAAGTACAGTTCCAGGGCATCCTGAACCTGATTGCTGCAGACATCTGCACATATATGTGTACACATAGACATACAAATGTACACATAATTAAAAATAAAATGAACCTTTTTTATTTCATTTTATTTAAAAAGAGGTTTTCTTACCTTTCGTGAGTAAGACTTTACTACAGCCTGCTCCAGCTGCAGATCTCAAGATTGTTCCCAGGTTCCCAGGGTCACGGAGATTGTCACAAATCAACAGTAAGGGCAATGAATGGTGAAGCTGAGTCTCTGGATATGTTATCTTAACAGGGTCAGGTTTGGCAAAAATCCCTAAGGAAACAACACAGAAGATTCGCTAGTCTAGAGTGTGCATGGGGATGGCTTGACTTTTTTATTTATTATTCTTTATGTATTCACAATTACCTAATGAAACCAGGAATATATTATGACTACAAAATTTCAAACAACAAAAATCCTACCACTGCTAACCCCGTCCTCTTCCGACCCTTCTCTTCTCTGAACTCTATGCACCCAACTAGATCCGCACACTTACCTGGGCTTTTTCAACACTGACAACCCCACTGTGGGTGTAGTGGCAAATGGCTGGGAACAGGAGAACTGAGAGTTTAAGGCCATCCTGATCTACATAACAACATGGTCACACACAAAACAACAAGAGTTTGGGATGTTCTCGGTGGTACAGCACTTGCCTAGCATGCAGACAGCTTTGGGGTTGATCTCTAACACTTCTAGAAGCAACAAAAACAGGACCTAAAAAGCAAATGTTGAAAATGACAGATAGGAGCTAGAGAGCTGACTCAGCAGTTAAGAATACCTGCAGCATTTGAGGACCTGAGTTCAATTCCCAGCACCCACACTGTGGCTCACAAGTTCAGTCTCAGGAGATCTGACACCCTTTTTTGACCTCAGTAGGCACCGACCACACACATGGTGCACATACATATATTCAGGCAAAGCACTCATATATGTTACATTTTAGATTTTAAAATTAGCATCTACATAACCTGTATCTAACTATAAGCGGATTTTTAAAAAGCTCATTTTGTGATCTGTTTATCTTACTCAATGTGTCTTTAAAATTTTTATCATGTCAGTATATTTACAGCTACTATATTTTTCTAAGCACTGTAATATGATGTGCCAGAGTTTAGCGCTTTCCAGTTTTTGTTTGTTTGTTGCTTTGGTTTTTTTTTTTTTTTTCCAGACAGAGTTTCTCTGTGTGTAGCCTTGGCTATTCTGTAACTTGTTCTGTAAACCAGGCTGGCTTCGAACCCACAGAGATATGCTTGCCTTCTAAATGCTAGGATTAAAGACATGCACCACCACAGCCTGGCCCTTTCCAGCTTTTTACTGGACAGCTAAAGATTTTAAAGTTGCCCCATTACAAACAAACAAAACACAAAACAAAACAATGTACAGTAAGTGTCCACAAAAGACTCTGTAGATGTCTGAAAACTTATCTGGGTCAAATTCTTGCAAGTGAAATGGACAGACAGCATACATATACTCTTAATGTTAACAAAGGACATGGAACTGCCCTCCTCAGAAGTTACGGCTTTCTATCCAAGTCTAGAATGATAAATATCTGCCTCTTAGCTCAAAGCCTGCTTAACAGAGGACATATTTACTTTCAGTTTTTACCACTCTGACAGGAAAAACAGCATTGCCTTATTTCACCTTGCATTTCCCCAGTACTAGAGAGATGGACACCTTTTGCACTCACCTGACTACTTTACATTACTGTCTTTACTTATGCTTTCCTTTTCCCAAACTGCCTTGATGCTGTAGCCTTTCTCCATTTTCCTGTTGGGTTTTTGTTTTACTTAATTTGTAGGTTTAACCTAAATATTTAAACAATAGCCACATAGCTCTCCTTCACTGTTTGTCTTAAAATTTAAAAAAATATTCCCAAGAAACAAATTCATAAAATTCTTAATATCTTCGCCCAGATATACTACGTTGAAGACATTGTCTGTAAGGGCTCATACTGAAGGAGTTAAGGGGGTAGTGAGGATCAAGGCATTTGTAAGGTCTCTTGCTGAGTGTCGGAATCTTAGCAAGTTTGAGAGAGCACAGTAATACCCAGTGACCCATCTATCCTCAATCTAACACAACACATACAAATCGGCTGGGGTGCTAGGAAAAAAATAAAAACATAAAGTGGCTTCCTTAATGAAAAATTCTCTCATTTAATAATCTCTGCATGGAGAAATAGCTCAGTGGTCAAGAGCACTGACTGCTCTTCCAGAGGTCCTGAGTTCAAATCCCAGCAACCACATGGTGGCTTACAACCATCTCCGATGCCCTCTTCTGGTGTGTCTGAAGACGGCTACAGTGTACTTATACATAATAAATAAATAAATCTTTTTAAAAAAACTTTCAAAAAATAATAATCATCTCTACAACATACCCTAAAGTACAGTTGTCAGGCAGTATCCAGGGGGAAAGAGAGATGAGCTTGTACCTGCTGCCGTGCCTGACAACCTGAGATGCATGTCCAGGACTCATATAGTGCAGAGGGAAAACTCATTCTCACAGACTGTCTTCTGATCCATGCACGTATACACACAACATAAGTAAAGTTTTGTCTTGAGAAAGAGTTTCACTATTTGCTCTGGCTGTCCTGGAACTCTGCAGACCATGCTGGCCTCAAACTCACAAAGATCTGGCCTGCTTTTGCCTCCCAAATTTTGGAATTTTAAAGGCTCAAATTACTCCAGCCTATATAATGTTTTTAACATTCCATAAAACAAACAAAACAACAACAAAAAAAAAACTGAGCATCTTTTTTTTTTTTCATGTTTCCTTTTCAGCAGTAAGTAAGTTCAAGCAGGAACGTCATTGGTTCAAAGTTATCCTCAGCTACATACAGAATTTTAAGCCTGCATGAACTACAATTGTAAAAAACAAGCAAAAGCCCCACAATTAAATACAAATGAGAAACTGGATTAGTTGCCAGTAAAAACACCATTAAAATACCTGAGAAGTCCTATTTCTTTTTAAGACATTAGTCAATGAAAATTTAAACTTGATTTAAATAAAAGTTACCTTAAGTCTAATATGAACAAGAAAGTCTAGGATATTACATTTGTATGAAACAGAAATTCCAGATATTGATACACTGTATATCACTGACCCATTATTCCTTGTGGCGTTACGAGGTCTGACCAATCCTTGATATCCTCAAATTTCACCTTAATGAGGCTGACACCTTTCAGCTTATCTACCGGCAATTCCTTGATGTATTCCAGACGGCTAAAAAAGAACACTTTTGGCACAGCGCCAGCCCTGAGAGCATCTGCAATCAGCCTTCGACCTTCCAGTAGGATCTTTCCTTGCTTTTCCCGAAAAGGCCTGGACTTAACTATTGTCATCACACTGCTGTAGATGCAAACAGAGAGGGAATGGTTATTAACGTTTTTTGTCATGAAGGGATACATGTAGTTCTAACAGACACACAGAGCTTGACGGAGGCACAAGCCTCAAAGAAGACATTTATTTTGCACTGTAGAAACAGTAAGAGTCAGAAGCTCCACAGTGAGGCAAGATGGGAAACGGGAATAGATGACAAGTCTCAAGAACATATCACCTTAGCCTCTTGTCCCCGGGAAAGGCCTTATCGTAGCGAAGCCCCGTCTCTTCCCAGGTGTGAGGGATCTGGGATGGGGACGTCTCAAGAGGCTGTTTCTGTCGCTGCCCCTGGGAACTGGCCTCAGGGACCGCCTTGCGGGGCTGCTTAGCAGGAGCGCGCTTCCGTTCCTCCACCTGTCCCGAGGGAGACAACACTCTCACCGGGCTGCGCCGCAGCGCCCGGACCCAGCGTCGAGCGTCTAGGTCCCGAGTCTGGACCACCCGCAGGAATGGTCCCAGGGAACACCACATGCCCTTCGCCAGCGCTGCCATCTTTCCTCTGGCGAGCGCTACCTCATCCGAGTGCGCGGTCGCGTGCTAGTGACGTTACCCGACGGTCTTCCTGATTCTGTGGGCGGAGTGGCTCTCCGTATTGGATTCGGTTTTCTTGGTGGGAGTCATGGCCACTCGTCGAGCTCTGCACTTCGTTTTCAAAGTGGGGAACCGCTTCCAGACGGTGCATTTCTTTCGAGATGTCCTGGGGATGAAGGTGCAGACCGGGACCGAGCGGGACTGGCGCGAGACCCCGCTGCGCGGCCGGGCCGCACCTGGGGAGGGAGGACACCATGGGCGTGCGGCCACCTCAGCCGCCAGGCCCTAGACTCCGCGTCGCCACGCTGGCGTTTTCAGCTTTTGCGAGTCCCTCTCTTTCGGGTTGGGAACCTTTGAAAGGGGTCTGACCCACCAGATGTGTTGTCTCCGCACGTTCACCTTAACACTCCTGGCTTGGAGAGCCTGCCAAGTGAAGGAGCGTTGATAGGCAAAACGTTATTTTAAAAAAGCCTCTTTCAGCTCACGACAGAGTGGTCCCCTGGTTTGAAACGTTTGGGTGTGATCAGCAAATTTCGGCTTCCATCAGGGCTGCGGATTTAAAGTGTAGGCTCTGGGAGGGGAGTCCACGGCCTTACGCTTGCTAAACAATCACTCCACTATCGCATTACACGAACAAGACTGCTAGGGCAAGTTTGAACAGTCTTCCTTCGTGGGCACTTAGGCTCTCTGTGTAAATATGTGACTCTCCTCTAAACAGCCCATATTTAAGAATCAAGTTGCCGTCCTAGCACACGGAAACAGTCTGAGACGCTGTGATTCTAAGGAAGTCACTTAGCTTAAACTGTAGCGGAGGTTTATTGAGGAGCTCTTGATAAGCCAGAGAGGTAGGGAACACACCAGCGCAGATTTTTTCCCCCACAGACTTGTAGCAGTCCAAATCCACTTTAGTGTAGAGATAGTACAGAAGGTAAGGACTGTAAAGGGAGTTGCGCAAATCAGTCCACACAAATTAATCATAGAAATATCTGCTGTATAGGGGCTGGAAAGGTGGCTCAAACTTTAAGACTGGTTGCTCTTCTTCCAGAGGGTGTAAGATGGGTGTTGGGTGGCTCAAAACCATCTGTAAATCCAACTCCAGGGGAATCTGACCTGTGGCAGGCAGGCAGGCATGGACGCATGTGCGCGCACACACACCTACACCTGCTGTTTAAAGGTACCATGTTAAGGTTAGGTAGCAGGCACAAATGACTCTGGTATTTGTTCCCATTTAGAAATTAGATTTATACTTAACAGAGTTTAGTAATACTAGGTGTCCTTCTATTTCTTCATTGATCAAAAAGTTGTGAAGATTAAACATGTTACCATATAGGTGGTAACTGACTCACAGGTAGTTTGTGTTCTGTAAAGTCATAGCTACTTTATGTTAAAAATACAAAAGGAGAGATTTTTCCAACCTGGGTTCTCAGGAAATAATTCATGAGAACCTTGCATAAATTGACCCTGAAAAGGAGCACTTCCACATACCAGAATTAGAGGGGAAAGTTATCCAAGGAGGCCTGAATAGGTGGGAAACTACACTGATTTATGTGCATTTGGCTAGATAAAGAGATTGGGATGTGAGAAGTTACTGGTTGGGATCGTTTCTGGTATTGTCTTGAATGCTATGCATGCAAAGCAATTTGAGTTTTATGCTAAAGTAAAGGGGGGCTTGTGATACCATCAGACCTATTGCTTTAGGAGTGTATTTTTATGATGGTATTAAGGAAAGAAATCAATCAGTTTTGTGTCTGCGTTTGTTTTTCTTTTTTTTTAATGTGGGGGCAGGGCTGGTAAGTAGCTCAGGTTGGTCTTGCACTTGATATGATTCTGCCTCAGTGCCGCCCGAGTGCCAGCATGCCCAGCTAATAAAGCTGATTTTTGTCATCTTTGAGGGAAGTAATGGAGCTTTGGCGGAGCAGTAGGAATGAAAAATGAAAACAGCTGAGTGTGGTGGCCCATTCCTGCAATCCCAGCAGTTGTGAGGCTCAAGGGCAGCCTACACCACAGCAAGCCAGACCGTTTCATAAGGAGACTGTGTCAGGAAAAAGGAGGTAGAAGCAGAGACTAAGACAGTGAGAGCCTTCTGTATTCTAGGTCCTGTCTTAGGTGTCTAAACAGGTTATCCGTTTTCACCAACAAAGTTGTCACACTCAGTTTGGAATTGAGAGCCTGAAACAGCTTGCTCAGCATCACACACTGCAGTCAGACTTCTCTAGTGCTAAGCACACCTCTCTACCACAGGTGGCTTCCTACTCTAAAGAGATTTCATACCTGTTTGGGAGTGCAACTCTTTGGGGGGGAGGGGGAGGGGAGAACAAGATCTCTCTATGTATCTATCCTGGAATTCACTTTGTAGACCAAGCTGACCTTGAACTCACAGAAATCTATCTGCCTCTGTCTCCTAAGTGCTGGTATTAAAGGTGTATGCTACCAGACCTATCTTAAGATGTTCTTACCTCTGCTACGCCTAACCTAGACGTTCTGCTTGTCTTTCTTAGTAAAGCTGACAAAGAACAATGTTTATGTCCTTTTAGTTTATCTAAATGCACTCTGTACAATAGTACACCTGAAGTCCCAGCATGTGGATGGCTGAGCCAGGAGCCGTAGTTTGAGACCAACTGAGTTACACAGTGAGACTCAGTCTTTTAAAGTCAAGGGCCAAGAGCGTTGCTCAGCAGCAGAGCTCTTGTCTAACAGAAATCCTTAGGTTCCCCAGTACTCCAAAAAGTAAAACTTTATAATTTATTCTATTCTCTTTACTAGGTTCTACGTCATGAGGAGTTTGAAGAAGGCTGCAAAGCTGCGTGTAATGGGTATGACGCCTTGTATCTTAAAAGCTTAGGTTCTGAGTAGCTCCGAACAGAGCACACTCTCTCAAAGCTGAGTGTAAGACATGGAATAAACCTTTGTAAAGAACAAATGAAAATAACCGAAAGAAGGCAAGAACCAAGAGAAGCTACTTGAGTAGCAGTGGGGAGCCAGCCTTTGTCTGTCCACACTGACATGCAGTACTGCAGACACAGACAGCGGTTCTCCAGGACCCGATCCTAGCCAGGGATCTAGGTCAGTTCTTTGTGTGGAGGTATGTGAAACTAGTCACAAACTCTCCTGACCTCAGGGATACACTGCTTACATTTACTGCCTTGTAAAGGATTCAGATCAGGAAGAGCCAGATAGAAGGGCAGTGTGCAGACCGGTATGGAAGAGAGGAGGGGTGGTGATTCCAGTCACTGGTGATCCTAGACCTCCATGGCTGTAACAACCCACAACCTCTTCAGATCTTGTTGAATAGTTTTTACACAAATGTATAGAGTTTACCCTCCCCCTCTCAAAGGTAAATGTAGCTGAACATTCTGGTCTCTTAGTCTTTTTGGCAACCAAGCAAATGTTCAAGTTACTTATCCTTACCTTCAGTCAACTTGTTATCATCAGCCCAGGTATTCTAAAAAAGCTCAAGAACACAAGGTCCACTTATCAGGAAATCCCAAGGTTTAAGGAGCTCTATGCCAGGAATCCTAACAAAGATCAAATACTTTTTCATATTTCAGTACAAGCACAAATACAAGCTTTCCTGCAGTAGGGAAAGCAATTTTACTAATAGTCATACTAAGCTTAGTATCCATGGCAAGTTGGGAACTTCCAAGGCCCCTGGGATTTGTATACTTACTGACTGATAGCAAACTATTTTGAGGTTAGACTAGAGAACTGTCTTTAGGATTTCTTCTCCTACATTGTTTTTAAAAAGTAACTAAGTAAGTGCCAAATGGTTGGTGTGTGGTCCGTGAGGTGGGGTGCTTGAGCTCTGTCCACAACTGCTGTCAGTACCTTCAGAGGTCATCTCATCCTTATTTAGAATTTATGGGACCAAAAGGGACTGGCCACTGTGTCCTAAAGGAAGGAGCAGATTTTCCTGTGCTCACTGGGTTCACTTGCTCTTGTTTTCCAGGCCGTATGATGGGAAATGGAGTAAAACAATGGTGGGATTTGGGCCTGAGGATGATCATTTTGTTGCAGAACTAACATACAATTATGGCATCGGAGACTACAAGCTTGGCAATGACTTCATGGTAAATATCACTGTCCCCGTGTGTGTATCTGGGTGGGGCAGAGACAGTTATGATAGTCCAGGTTAGAAACAAAGTTGGCTTTTAAAAAACAGAAGATTGTATGTGTGTGACTATTCTGCCTATATGTGTGTGCACCATGTGTATGCAGTATCTGAAGAGGTCAGGAGAGGGTGTCAGACGCCCTTGAACTGGAGTTAGAGATGGTTGTGAGCTGCCCATGTGGGTCCTCCCCAAGAATATCTAGCACTTCTAACTACTGAGACATTTCTCCAGTCCTCGATGGCTTTTTTAAATTTGAAGTTGAAAACAGTGAGGAGGTGATAGTGGAGCAAGAGTTCAGAGGAGGGAGGGGGGTTCGTGCGGTGAGTGGACGGAGGAGTCCAGGAGGAGGGAAGAGCCCGTGCACAGCCCCAAACCCTGCTTGAGAGTCATAAGGAATAGCTGACTAGAGAGGAGAGGGGTAAACGGTGGCATGATAGCTGGGTATGGTGGCACATGACCTTATCCCAGCATTTAGAAGGCTGAGGCTGTCTTGAAAGCTGAAGAGATTTTCTTTGTTATTAAATGGATTAAATATTACAGATATTTTCATTTCCTTGCTGTGATTTATAAATGTCTGCATCTGGTGGAGAATTTGGAGAAAATACTTAAAACTCTTTTTTGAATCAGTATAAGAAAATGCCAATTAAATCTTAGGCTCTGGGGTTCTTTACCTTGTCCTGCAAAGCTCTGTTGTAATGATATGTGTGGACGTTATTTGTCACAGGGAATCACGCTTGCTTCCAGCCAGGCTGTCAGCAATGCCAGGAAGCTGGAGTGGCCACTCAGTAAAGTTGCAGAAGGGGTTTTTGAGACTGAGGCCCCGGGAGGATATAAGTTCTACTTACAGGACAGAAGTCCATCTCAATCAGGTAATCCCATTGGGCCAGGCAGAGCCTGTTTAAAGGCACATTTGATGAAGATGGGATGGTGAGGGTGCTGGGGTGGAATTCTTTCTGTAATGTAGTTTTTCTATATTGATAGGTATACTTTCCCCCAAACCAGCGTTCTTACTGTATTCTAGGAAGTTAGTCCCTTATATATACATTAGGTATATGTTGTATCTTAATACCTAGCCACAGAGATACTGGTTCTGTTCTACAGATAATCCATCTTTTTAGAATTTTTCCCCCCCAGTGGCAAATAACAACAAACCCAGTGTTAATAGTTTAAACACTAAGAGTAAGCTTCAGATTCAAAGAGCAGGTAGGAAGGCTGAGGTCATCTCAGCCATATGGAGACCCAGGTTTTCCCTTTGTATTCCTTCTCATGCTGTTAGAGCTGGTTCCCACACAGTGGGGCTCCACATTCCCATAATCACTTTAGGAAGAAACCTGCAGACTTTTGAAAGAGAAGAACAAACCTCTAGTCAGGTTTAATACACTCTGTCTGTTTAATACAGGTTGAGTATCCTATTCCAGAATTCAAAAACAGTAGAGTAAATTTTGTTTTGTTTTGTTTAAGACTATGTCCTAGAGCTGGGTGTCATGACATGGGCCTTTACTCCCAGTACTCGGAAGGCAGAGACAGGCAGATCTCTCAGTTCTGAGACAGCCAGGTCTACACAGAGAAACCCTGTCTCCGAAACAAACAGAAAAACAAAAACAAACCAACCTGCGTTAACACGTAGTATAGGCTAACCAAGAACTCAATGATTGTACTGCCTTGACCTTCAGAGTGCTGTAATTTCAGGCTTGTAACTGTACTCTGTAAGCTTGAGACTCTGGTGTTTGGATTTTCAGATTAGGGATCCTCAGCCAGTAAAGTCCATGCAAGTTTTACAAAACAAGCTACTTCTGGTCTTAAGCATTTCAAGTAAGAGGTACTCAGTCTGGACTTAAAATAACTGGCAAGTTCCACATTCCTAAGATGCTTTGTGCTTTGCCATGCTAAGACCTCTGAGACATTCATTTCCTGCTGTTCTGATTTAGTCTATACATGTGACCATCCTGCAGGCCTTCTGGCTCTGGGGAGTGTCTGTGTTATTTGCTAAATTCTAGGGAGTAATACCAAGGTCTCTTCTTCATTAAGCTCAGGTTCTTGGTGAACTTGAATCTGATGATTTTGCAATCAGTGGAGAACAGTAAACTTGAGTTTCCCAGGAGGAGGTCCTCTAAGAAGCACCATGGTTAGTCTTGGCATTGCTATCCTGCAGATTGGACAGGGGTGATGGAAACTGAGGGGGAAACCCTGCATTTGTCATTGTCAGATGAGTCAGAGGTAGTTATACAACAGCTCTTTACAAAGTTACCTTGGCCACATCCAATGGCATAGACCTGTAATCCCAGCTAGTAGGAGGGTTTATAGGCTAAGGCAAGAAGACCTGTTTGGACTAAAGAGCAAGGCCCATCTGGCCAACCTCTTTAAGAGCCAGTCTCAAAATTAAAAGTGAACAATAAAGGTTCAGTGACAGAATGCTTGCCTAGCATATGTGAGGTCCTAGGTAAAGTTTCTATATTGCAGTAAATAAAACAGAAGGGAAGAAAGAAAAGGAAAAGTGCTTCACAGGCCTGGAGCTACCACATAGTGATAGAGTACTTGTCTAATGTGCAAGGGCCCAGGTTCAGCCTCTGGCACTGGCTGGAGTGGGGGCTGGTGTGAGATCTGTCTGCCTCTGATTCCCAAGCATGCGCCACTACCACCACCTGGCTTTTTTTTTTTTTTTTTTTTTTTTTTACATATTGCATATACAAAAGGAAGAGGAAGCAGGGGAGGAGAAGGATAATGAGGGGAGAAAAGTAGTACCATCTAGAGATAACTACTATGAGCCTTCCAGAGTCTGCACTCGAGATATTTTATAGAAAACAGTACATACATGTATATAACTGTACCCTGCATAAGCCATTGCAGGAATTCCATGGCAGCGTTTCTCTGCAGAAGATAAGCAGTCTCTGTTAGTGGGTGTTTTTGTTGTTCCTAGTGTTTCATTGTTCTGGGCAACACTGGGAAAGGCCTTTGTGATAAAAAGCCCTTCAGATAGGCACAGCTGCTTTCTGAACTGCAGAGAATGGACTTGCTTTTTCAGTACATTTTTAAAACTTTTGGTACATTCTGTCAAATCTGTGCCCACAAACTTTCTTTCACTTTGTCATTTTAATTTCTTTCCCTGCAATAAAGCAGCACTGATAATTTGTCAAGACAATAAAAATTAAATAATGAAAAACAAATTACTTGTACTTATTTTCTTAGTTTATTCTGTAAATTTCATACTTCAACCCCTCAGAAATATATTCTGCTATTTAATTCAAACATGTAGCTTTTCCCACCAAATGATTACCTCGCTGTCATTTACTTGGCTCGTGTTTCATTTCATGTTGGTTTAAAATACTTTCCTTGGACTGGAGAGATGGCTCAGCAGTTAAGAGCACTGACTGCTCTTCCAGAAGCCCTGAGTTCAATTCCCAGCACCACATGGTGGCTCACAACCATCTGTAATGGGATCCAATGCCCTCTCCTGGTGGGAGAGAGAGCAGGAGAGCTATGGTGTACTCATAAATAAAATAAATAATAAATCTTTTTAAAAATGCTTTTCTTATAAAATAAATTCTTTGGGTAAGAAAAGAGTTGCTGGAACTGAGATAGAAGCCTGGTATGTTAGGCACACACTCCCCCTCCAGCCTTCTAAGCTAAATTCTTAATGAATGCTGGAGCTTGTTGGGCTTTTTATCCCATTCCACTGAAGTGACTTCACACATTGGTTTCTTACCTACAGATCCTGTATTAAAGGTGACTCTAGCAGTGTCTGATCTCCAGAAGTCCTTGAACTACTGGTCTAATCTCTTGGGAATGAAGATTTATGAGCAAGATGAGAAAAAGCAACGGGCTTTGCTGGGCTATGCTGATAACCAGGTGAGTGACTTGCAGAGGAACAGCTTGTCAGCTCCTTTGTGTTTGGTTCATAAATCAGGTTAACATGAAAGTGGCCCCATGGCTTCTTCACAGTGATTGAGTTTCTAGATGAACAGAAGGAAGTAAACCCACTAATAACCATACTCCTTAGATACTTCCTTGGTTACTGTTGAGGGTTAGCTGACCTGTAAGCGTTGGAGTTTCTCCTGTCTCCTGCCACACTGTAGGAACGGTACCACATCCAGCTTTTTGTGGGTGCTAGGGATCTGTACTAAGGTCTCCACACTTGTGTGGCAAGCACCTTACCAAACCCTGTAGAGTTTTAGACTACACAATATATAACCCATCAGAAAGCATCAGCCCGCTCTCCTCTTTCTCTTCAGTGTAAGCTGGAGCTACAGGGCATCCAGGGTGCAGTTGATCATGCAGCAGCCTTTGGAAGAATTGCCTTTTCTTGTCCTCAGAAAGAGGTACTATTTGATTACCTGTTTGTTTTTATTTCATTATTTTTAATTATGTGTATGTATGTGTGTCTATGTGCCAGTACAGGTTCTGTGGGGACAGTCAGATCACTCAGAATTGAACTTATGGGGAGTTGTGAGCCCCTGAAGTGGGTGCAAGGAACCAAACTTGATAGAACCATCTCTCTAGCTCTTTTCTTGTACAATTTATTTTCTTCGTGTGTGTGTGTGTGTGTGTGTGTGTGTGTGTGTGTGTGTGTGTGTGTGTGTATTGTGTGCATAAACATGAATACAGGGGTCCACACTGAACTTCTTCTGGAACTGGAGTTACCAGCATTTATAAACTCCCTAGCATGGTTGCTGGGAATTGAACTAGTGCCCTCTTTGAGAGTGGTACTTGCGCTAATCTTTTCAACCTGAACAAGCTCGTTAAATGAAAACACAACTCAGTAATTATGAATACAAGCTACACACCTAGATTGGGCAGATTTACCACTACACTACCCTATTCCCCAGCTATAAGACCCCTTATAACTTGTTTCTCCATGCCACATGTTCCACCTCCATCTCCTTCTCCTTCCCCGGCCCTCCTCTCAGACCCCATTTCTCCACCTCCCTTTTTCCTGCCCAATCACCGGCTCTCACTTTTATTTAACAAATAAAAATGGGGCGGTTCAGATGAAGTCACCTCATGAGTATGTAATTAGGCTGCCCTTCTTGAGGAAGTGGAATTAACACTGTACTCACTCTTGTTTGCTGAGCCCTCTCCTCAGCCCATGATCCTTGAAGTTCTGTCACTATCTGGTTTCAACCCAGCTAAGAATTTTTCAACTTCCTGTGAGTTCATTCTGCTTCTGGCTTTATTTCATGCTTAACCATTCTTTTAAGAACCACTGAAATGATAAAATCCATCCAGTGATGCTTTGGTCAAATGAGGACTGTGCCAGAAAAGTACTTTGCTCACTTGCCCTTTTGTATTTTTCAAGTTGCCAGATTTAGAAAACTTAATGAAAAGGGAGAACCAATCCATCCTGACTCCGCTGGTGAGTCTGGACACCCCAGGGAAAGCAACAGTGCAAGTGGTCATCCTGGCCGACCCTGTAAGTATTGCTTAGTGAGGGGACAGGCTATCCCATCCCAGGGCTTTCTTCAATGATTTTTTTTTCACATTGCTTCTCTTTTTTGATGTAGGACGGACATGAAATTTGCTTTGTTGGGGATGAAGCTTTCCGAGAGCTCTCTCAGATGGATCCAAAAGGAAGCAACTTGTTGGATGATGTGAGTCTTATTTCTACATCAATGTCATTATAGGCCAAAGCAGGATGATATAAAGGACATATAGGACCCAGGTGCTGTCAAACATGTCCTTTCCTTGTTGTGGTGACTTTTATTCAGAAAAAATGCCTTCAATGTCACCTACCTTACTCCTTATGGACCCCTTAGCATCTCCATCTTCCTACAGCCCCAGGCTAACCAGCCATTCTTCAGGTTAGTGGATGAAAGGACCTGGGTTCCATCTCCTCTTGTTTCACTGGCTGCTGGGTTGTCTGGTTCCCACTTGACACCATCCTCTTTCTTCCTACTTGTTCTCATTACTATACCAAGAGATCCAGAAGCTCTGTTTAGCTCTCATCTTGGGAGATGGGGGAGGGGATAGCTGTGAATTCAAGGCCAGCTGGTCTACATAGCAAGTTGTAAGCCATCCAGGCTACATATGAGATCTTGACTCATAAAAACAGAAAACAGTGTCTACAGACATGGCTTACTGATTAAGAGAGCTTACTGCTCTTACAGAGGACACAGGCTTAGTTCCCAGCACCCATGAGAGGGTTGAGAACTGCTTATGACTCCAGTTTCAAGGAATCTGACACCCTCTTCTGATCAAAGTGCTCCTCCATGCACTTGAGCATACGTACACTCAGGCACACAAAACACCAAAACCAACCCCTTCCGATGCCATATTCTATCTCCAGATATTTGTGTATTTGTTTCTTTGAGTTTGAGTTACAAGTCTGTGTCTCCAAACTGACTACAAATTAGTGATCCTCCTGCCTCATCCTCCCAAGTGTTAGGATTGTATCACTAGGTTTCTTTAATTACATTTCCGCTTTAAAGATCTCTTTGCACATAGTTTCTATTGCTTGTCTGAAATGCATACTTTATCTCCGCACTAGGTCTTGGCAGCAAATAGCGTTTATGTTGACGTTATTGGTGGTGATCTCGTCTTGCCAAATGCAGCAGCTTCTGTTCTCGCCACACTTGACTTTCATCAGGAAAACAGTAGACCGTTGTTGGACTCTAGTTCCTAACTTAGAGCAGCATGAAGTAGACATTCTCTGAATGCTTTGCTGACAGGGATTCTGTTGTCCCTGTTGACCTCGAGTTCCTGGGCTCGAACGGCTTTCCTGCTTCAGCCTTCCATATGGGATGGCAGTTGTGACCACTGGCCTCCCTCACTTCTGAATACCTAATTAAGTAACTAAAGGAATCAGTTTATCCCAGTTCTGTACTTTTTTGATCTGTGTAACTGGCATTTAAGCAATTTGTTAAAATTCTCTGAACTTTTAAAAGTTTTTTTTTAGAACTTTATCTAAAAAGGTAAGAAAATAAAAAATATTGGGGTTGTGGTTTGCTTTATGGAAGATAACTAACTGTAGATAGTCATATTACTGCAAATTAAAGGAAATATGTAGAAGATAACTTTTTAAAGCTTTACCTTGCAGGAAGAAAGACTGTCGAGTGAGCTCTCAGCAAATATGCTGCTCTTTCTTCGTTACTAGATTAACTCTTAGTTCAAAACCTTTACTTTACTTAATAATGGCTCAAAAGGGCAAACGGCAGTTTGGTTATGACAAAGAATAGCTGTGGGCTGGCAAGGTGGCTCTGTGGGAAATGGTTCTCGCTGCCAAGCTGACAAATCTGAGTTCAGTCCCTGGGACCCACATAATGAGAGAATTGGCTCCTGGAAACCATCCTCTCATCTACCCCTGCACAGTGGCATATGTGCCCCAACACATACTGCACTCAATAAATAAATAAGTAATGAACCAAAGGGTAGCCACATAAGTACATCTCTTAGGAAAGTTCTGGTTTAATAAACCAAAGAAACTGGAGTTTCTTTACTCTGGACAGCTGTTTTTATTTTCATGTAAATGCTAGATTGTTAAGATCTAACATAAGAACTAATCTAAAAGAGAAATATGTCCTGGTTTACTGTTGCTCCTCAGAACTCAGAAAAGTTATAGTTCATGGGGACTCCTTCCTTAGGAAGAGCAGCAGGGGTGGGGAGGGCACAGTAGACAAGCACCTGCCCACAGGCTCCTGGCCCACTTCTGACCAGGATCCCTCAAAGTTTGGAAGGTGTCAGATTACAGGATGGTTCTAGCAGGCCTCTGGAGTACTGGGAGCTCTTATTGGGAGCATGGGAGGTTGCTGGGCCTGCACAAAGGTGAGCTTGCTTACATTCTCACTGGCATACCCATTGCTTCCTTGAGTCTGGTAGCTGTTCTAAAAATGAAGAATAGCTTCTTGTTTTGGGTTTTATCCCCAATGACTAATGGTGATGAGTACCTTTGTATAAACTTATTGGCAATTAGCTTTTTATAAATTAAATATTCAAGTATTATCCATTTTTTCCATAGTAGTTTTGATTTTTTTGATATTTCATGAATTAAAGTTTCAAATATACTCCAAACAAGAGAGTCCACCTGTGCTCCGCATGCTGTGCCATCGCTTTCAGTGTCCCTCCCTCCCCATCACTCTGTTTCTGCTTCCCTTCTTTCTTTTTGCTCAGGGATTCTTAGGCAAATCTCAGGCATCATAACATTTACCCTAAAGTACTCAAGTATGTTTATATTTAAGGCAATTTAAAGGAAGGATTAAACAATTTCCTTATGTACCGTACACTTTAAGAAGAACAAGACTGTGTGTGTGTGTGTGTGTGTGTGTGTGTGTGTGTGTGTATAACTTCATGTATGTATAATTTTATGTTTGTGTGCATATATCTGGTGTATGTGTGTGCGCGTATCTGAAGCTGGAATATGATCCTACCCTCAATTAAGAAAGGTGTGGATGACCTGCTCATATGCACAGTGGCTTCAGATACCAAGTTCAACAAGTGGCTCTGAGGTTCCAGAGATTCTTCTTTCTCTGTCCCCATCTTGTCACAGCTGGGATTAAAGATACCTGCTACTGCTCCGAGCTTTTGCATGGGTCCTGATGATTTGAACTTCTGTCCTCATACTTACAAAGAGAGTGCACTTTAATCACTGAACCATCTCCCCACACCCTTCTCAAAATTTTTCTTTGTTTTGTTATGTTATATATTGTTTTTTGAGGCCGTGTTTCTCTTTGGAACTCTGGGTGGTCTGGAACTCTATATATCAAAACAAGCCTGGCTTTGAACTCATAGAGCCTTTGCTTCCCAAGTGCGAGGTTGTGTCTATCCCCATGGCTCTTTTTGTGAATGAATCTTGTGTAGCCAGGGCTAGTCTTGAACTTGCTATGTAGTTGAAGAGGACCTTGAATTCCTTTGATGTTCCTGGAAAGTTCAGGGTTGGGGGCAGGTATTCCTGGTAGAAACTGATGGATGCTGGGAAAACCTGGAGGCCAGGTTTGCTTTGATATGTAAAATATGCACCTTAGTCCTTTGTTCTTGGATCTGAAACCAAACTACTTTTAAACTATTTCTGTGGGGGGTTTTTTGTTTGTTTGTTTGTTTTTGTTTTTGTTTTTTTTTAAACCAAAATTCCAGACTTCTCACTATACTCCTGCTATCAGGCATTTTATAAATGGGTGACAGACACTGGGATGGAGGTCTTTCAGGATGCTATAATTAATTCTTTTCCTTTCTCTATATCCTGGTCCTTTTTGTGGGCAACGATTTCTTGCAGTTCTAACACTTGGGAGGCAGACTGGAGGATCTGTGAGTTTGAAGCCAGTCTGGTTTACATAGTGAGTTCCTAGACAGCTAAGGCTACATAGAGAGATCCCTCCTCAAAAACAAATAAATAAAAGAAAAAAAGGAAGGAAGGAAGGGAGGAAGGAAGACCGACAGACAATGTTATCTCATACTGTCTGGGCTGTTCCAGACTGACTCCTCTGAGTTGTTCTTTGATTTGCATTGAACCCACCTTTTACTTTACAATTGTTCTATTCTTACTGCATGTGCAAGCCATGGAATGTCGGTAGAGGTCAGAGACAACTTGTGGGAGTCAGTTTTCTCCCTCTACCATGTGAGTAATGGGTATCAAACTCAGGTTGCCTGTTTGACCACAAGAATCTTTACCTGCTGAGTTGTCTTGCCAAGCCTATGATAGTTTTAGATTTATAGACACATTTACAGACACTTTAACATGTTTTTTTTTAATTTATTTTGATTTTCTCTTAAATTCTGTTAGCCATTATTCACCAAGAGCTGAATTCTACTTTGGAGATATCTCTGTTCTCTTGACACCACTTTTGAAATCTAGTGAGTTTTAAAACTAATCTCCTAGCTCTATTGACTCCTGACTCCCAGATACATTCTTCACTTACTAAACTTGCTGTATATCTGCAGGCCCTTATCTACTCTCTGGCCTGTTATCTATTCCCACTACACTGCTTATAGTAACAAAAACACAACTTCTTATCTCTACCCAAAGTGTTTTTGTTTTTCTTTCTTTCTCCTTAAGCTTGTCCTTCAAAACAAAGAGATTTCCCGGGGTCCTCCATACCAGAGTTATTGTTCTTTTCACCATTCTTTATGATTGCTAAGAAAGAAAGGTCTCTTTCAGTTCTTAGGAGCTGTTTCTTAATATTGCTTTAAGGTTTAAGTTCTTTATATTTTCAAATCAGGTAGCCTCCAAAATTATTACTTATTTAGGCAAAGATTTCGGTATACAAGACTGTTCTATAACTGACAAATTTCCTATTTTCCCCGTTGAATGCTGGTATTGCATGTGTCCACCACCAGGCCAGCTAGGTCTAAGATGTCATATAATTGATACATACCCATGTCCTGTCCCATTTCTGAATCCCACTGCCCAGGACTTCCACCTTCACTATTGCCAAATCAAATTATTATATTTTTTCTGTGATGTTTTCTAATGTAAACATTATCTTGTGATTTTTCTCCTAGTGTAGATGTTTTATTAACATTATTAACTCCAAATATTTGGTTGTTTCTTACCTTTTAGTTTGGTAAAACTTTATGTTTTTTTTTTTTTTTTTTTGTTTTGTTTTGTTTTGTTTGGTTTGGTTGGTTGTTTGGTTGGGTTTTTTGGTTTTTAAAAACAGGGTTTTTTTTGTGTAGCCTTGGCTGTTCTGGAACTCACTCTGTAGATCAGGGTAGCCCCGAACTCCCAGAATGCCTCTTGAGTGCTGGAATTAAAGACATGTGCAGCTTTTTGTGGGTCTGTTACACTAAATACCTCAAAATGAACATGCTGTCTTACAAAGTTACTTCAGCTGTTCAGTATAATCCCCAAAGCCCAGACTGTCACTCCTGTCATACTAGACTGTCATGTCACACTGTATGTCATACATACCAGTATGTATGTACCTAATGCATGATAAAAAATGCAGTTTAAAACAAAGATTTATTTTCATTTCTGTTTCTTTGTGTGGTATTACTATACAGCATGCATGTAGATGCCTTATGGTGCTGGAGATGGTGGTGTCCTAACTTGGTCCCTCAGCAAGAGCAGTACATGTGCTTAACTGCTGAGCCACCTCTCCAGCCCCCAAACATCACTTTTTAAAAAAGGTGTTACTTTGTCTTCTTGTTGGCTGAATAAAAGTTTTTTTGTTACCAAATAGCTAAATGATTTATAGAGGCAAATGTTTTGGTTTTTCAAGATTTGGTTTTTCTGTGTATCTCTGACTGTCCTGGAACTTGCTCTGTAATCAGGCTGGCCTCAAACTCAGAGATCTCTCTACTTCTGCCTTCTGAGTGCTAGGAATAAAGTGTTTGCCTGGCTGTTTCAAATACTATTTTTGGTGTTGGTGCTGGGGTGTGAACTGAAGGTAAGTACTCCACCACTGAGCTACATTCATTTTGTTTGGCCTCAGACTAAGCTCCTAAGCACTGAAGGTTCTCCCAAGGACTCAGTGGTTACATAGTCTCCCGTCTTTCATCAACAGCCAGGCTCTCTTGCCAGCTTTATGTGCAAATCACCAAGTGCAATCATCAGCTCTCCTGTTAGTGAACAGCATTCTCTACCCAGATGAACTGCTTTTGTGTTAATGTCATGGTGGAGAATGCAGACTTGGAGTAACATCTGTCCATCTGTTCCCATAGGCGATGGCAGCAGACAAAAGTGACGAGTGGTTTGCTTCGAGAAATAAACCAAAGGCTTTGGGCTAATGGACGACACATGAACAGCTCTTTCAACTCCAGTCTAGTCTGTTATCAGTGTTTGGACAAATGCTCCCACCCCTTGGTTATGTCCTGCATAGGAGGTCTGTGTGGTAGTTTCACTCTTCAAAGTTCTGTTTTGTTTTTAAAATGAAATATTTTTATCACTCTTGTTAGAGGCATATTACAACTGTGTGTAATTGTATTAAATTTGGTAACAAATTTATTGTCCAGACTGAAACAACTGTATGGAACATTATTCTTGAGGCTGGAGGAAAATTTGATTACCTGTTAATCATGTAGATAATATTGAAACAAGTACCAAACCAGCTAGGCATGGGGGCACACACCTTTAACCCCAGCACTTGGGATGCAAAGACAGGAGGATCTCTGTGTTGGAGGCCAGCTAAGACTATAGAGACCCTGTCTCAAACAACAAAACAAAAGCCAAATTTGCTGCTTAGAGTGCTCATTTCCAGAACCTGATGGTAAGATACTGTTCTAATAGCTTACCACAGAAGGTCTTGACATTTAAAGAAACCTTTTCCCCTTTGGCTTTCTGAGACAGTCTCACCTGATAGCTCTGGGTAACCTGTCACTTCACCATTAACTCAAGGTAGCTTTTAACTTTTTTTTTCCTTTTGAAACAGTCTTATTTGCCTGACCTGGAACTCCGTCAGCTAGTCTGGCTCAAACTCAGAGACCCACCTGCTTCTGCCTCATGCTGGGATCAGATGCACAGGCTCCCGTACTCAGTGGCTCTTCCTGCTTCAGCTTCCAATGCTAGGATTATAGATATGTACAATTATAGATATTCCAGGAATGGTGGCTTGCACATGAATGGCTCATGGGAAGTGGCACTATTGGAGGTTGTGGCCTTATTGGAGGAAGTGTGGCCTTGTTAGAAGAAGTGTGAGATCTCTTATATATGCTCAAGTCTGGACAGTGTGGCACGGATTCCTCTAGTTGCTTTTGGATTAAGATATAGAATTTTTTGGTTCCTTCAGCACCAGGTCTGTCTGCATAATGCCATGTTTCTGACCATGATGATCCAAAACTGTAAGATAGGCTCAATTAAATGTTTGCCATGTTAAGAGTTGCTGTGGTCATAGTGTCTCTTCACAGCAGTAGAAACCCCAACTTAGACTCCAGGCTTGATGTTGTTCTTTTTTCCTTCAAAGAATATTTTTTGACCATGTATGCACAGAATCAGCTCCTAGCTAGTACATCATCACTCCTCACCTAAATTCTGTAAAATCCCCTTGCTTTAGCCCGGATGTGTGACTTCATTGATCCCTACCTGTGAGATCAGTGAACCCACCCAAGAGCTGCCTCCTAATAAACCTGCCTTTATTGACCATATGGTGAATAGATAAACTGCTTTGACACACACACACACACACACACACACACACACACCAGCTTAATTTTTAATTTGCCTAATTTGCTCAATGGCTGGGCACTTCCAAACCTCCCCTCAGCTAGCACACATTCTCCTCCCGAATTCCAGAGTTAACACTCCCTAAATCACTGTTTTATCTTTGCTGCCCTGTTACCTTCTGGGCAGCTTCCCATGGGGTCACTCTCCCCTTATGCCAACATTACTGGATGATTTCTTTCCTGTAGCTCTTAAATCTGATCTTTCCACTTCCAAGTCATGGAGATTCTGCCTGTTCATCTTCCTCCATCCCTTGACCACACAATCTAAAAGTCCCGCCTCCATCTCCTTGTCCAGCCATTGGCTCTTTGGCAATCTTTATTACCAGTCAAAGCCAGCTGGAGGCAGGGACCCTCAGCATCTAGAAAAAGGCTTCTGGGAGATGAATTAAGACAAAGGATTAGAACCAATTCCCAACAGTCTACCTTAATCTGGTCTAGTCTGGCCTATATGTCTCACTGAGGGAGAGAAAATGGTCATCAAAGAGCCCTGTAGGTAAAGATGCATTTCAGGAAAGCCTAGCAACCTGAGTTTGATCCTGTGAACTCATGTAAAGGTGAAGGAGAAAACCAACTCTGAATTGTGTTCTGACCTTCACATTCACATTTGGCACCCTCACACACAACACACCCACAGACAGTACACACATAATAATAATAAATGATAAAAAATATACTTCATAGTCATCATGACTGCTTATACTTTAAATACAACACTCAGTAAGAAGAATTAGATGGATCTATGGTGGCCAGCCTGGTTCACACAGTAAATTCCAGATTAGCCAAACCCCAGCTCATAAAACAGAGTAACAACAAATTCCTATAGAAACTTGCTGTCGTACAAATATATTTGCTACAGACCAAACCCTGGAGCCTCACATGTGCCTGGCAAGTGCTACTTGTTCAGACAACAAATTTTGAAGGGGAGGGGCATAGGAGTGGGGTGGGCAAAGGGAATAACATTTCAAATGTAAACACAGAGAGTATCTAATACAATTTTTTTTAAAAAAAAAAAGACAAATTTTATGTCTTGCCACTGCAAAGTTAAGAATTCTATTCTAACAATTTACCAGATTCTAGGCACAGTTTTAGCACCCTGATAACAGCAATCCTAAGAACATTCATTTAGGTTGCTAAGCCTTCGATGGGTATTTCGGGCACTGAGATTCTAAAGCCATCTTGTTTCACTGTCCCTCAGCTGCTGCTGTTTTGTGATGCATGACTTACTTCACCACTGTGTCAACTGAAAGTTTGAGTTCATCAAAATCATAACTTCTCTGGGCCTGTGTTCTAGGTGAGGGCTTTTCCATTTGACTTTAGCTCTTTAGAAGGCAAAACCATTTTCTCCTCTATATTGTTGGGTTCTTGGTGAGTTGACAGCCCCTGATAATACAGATCCAAGCCCCCACCCTCCAACCCTGGTCATTTTAATAGCATGATTCACTCCACCTATCTGCTCTTCTGCCAAATACCAAACAGACTGTGGGACTGGGAAGACTATTAATGCCAGTCAGTGTTGCGTTTTATAAAAAGAGAAGGAATATGCTTGGTGGAGGTGTAGTTATGTATGGGGAAAGGGGGTTAGTTATCTCTGCAGGCCCATGCTGCGGCATCCCTTACCCCTAAGGGACCAGCTACAGAACAGTATAGTATAGAGTTTATTCAGGGCATGGGGAGGGGAGTTGAGAGGGTAGTAGAGAAAGGTGGGGGGGGAGGTGTAGATGCCTGCAGGAGCTGCCAGGAGTTTGTGGAGAAAGGGGTAGTAAATGGGGGGGCAGGAGGGAGAGGACAAATGTAGACAAGAAAGCAAGAGAGAGAAGGGGCCAAGCAGCCCCTTTTTATAGTGAGTCAGGCACACCTGGCTAGACAAAATGCCAACAGACCACAAAAAGCCAGATTAATGGAGTTTCACCCAGAAGAAAGATACTTCTATACATTTAAATACCTTTCCAGGACCCTCACAGAATTTCTCTTTTGCAACAGACTCCACTCTCATGCAGTTTGGATGATTTATTGATGTTTCTGCTAACCCTGCTTTCAGTGTGTTTCGGCCATCAGGAACTCTTAAGCCCACCCCCTACTGGTGGAGCCATGCTACTTCCTTGTGTCTGCCAAAATGCCCTTAGCAAGTCTCCTTTTTCTTCAGCTCTTCCACTTTGGCAATGTAGATCCTCATGGCATCCATCTTGGACATCCCTTTGTTTACCATCCATGCCTCCCATTTGGCCTTGGCTCTCACATCTGTGGCAGGAGGGACAGGGATGTCACAGTCGCCCTGGGTGGCCTGTTTGTAGAAGCTGTACACCAGCAGTTTCTCCTGATCACTCACAGGACCCTTCAGCTGCTTGAGTGAAGCGCAGGCCATTTCAAACTCCACTTGGCTCATTGGTATACCAGAGGCGTTGTCTCTGTGTTCTAAGTGATGCCTGGTACTAGAAAAGAAGTTGGAAATAAGCAAATCGGGTGATTATTAGGCCTTGGAAAGAAAGGGTAAAGAGAGGGTGTGTGGGAAGAACACGGGTGTTTGTGTGTTTGATAAAGTACAAGTTGCGGACCAGGAATTCATTCGATTGCTCCTGTCCCACGGTGCTTTTTCCAGTATGACTGCCCTTCAAAGTTATAACAGCGCCTATGAGCTCTGAAAGCTGACTCTGCTGTTGCCCATAGAAGACAGTACGGCATGAAAAATAAACAGAACATTTGTGCACGTCTCAGGTTGGATGAGGAAAGGATGAATCCCGTGGATCCGCTGCTGGTTAGTAGACAGCAGAAGGAAAAGTTAGCCCATATGCGTGAATCGTGGGCGGGAGCTACCCGGGGTTCCTGAGTGAGGGCGAATGAGGAGTCTGGACTAAGGGATTTGACCTACTGGCCTCAAGGGGCCAGGTTCCATGTGGAGATGGCTAATGGTACCTGTGGGTAGACGGCTGGGAAGCCGAGGCCGAGAGAGGGCGCTGTGGCTAGGGCGGCTTGGACGCCGCGAGCTTGTTGGTGAGGAGTACGCGTGCGCCCTGACCGGCAGCGGCTAGCAGAGTACAACACGGAAGCCGAGCCGCGCTGTGGGCGGGGCCTGTGACGCGCCTGTAGCGCCGCCCTTTGTGCCGTGGCGCGGGCGCTCGGTTCGCGGCCTTGGAATAGGAGGGGCGGTCTAGCCCGCCGCCAGCGTCGCCGCCATGGACCTAGGTGGGTTCCCGCTTCCCTACTCCGGCCTGGGCCGCGTCCCACAAAGCTCCTACAGGGCGGGCCGAGGCTCTGCGCTGCTTCTGCGGCGCTCTCTCGAGCCCGCTCAGGAGGCTGGGGACTTGAGGAGTTTTGGGAGACCCGCAGTCACGAGGCCGGCCTCCAGCCTGCAGCCCCGCCTCACGATGGTCTCCTCGATTCCTCCCTCGACCTCCGTAGTGTCTTCCCAGTGGGAAACCGCGAGCGAATGTAGCCTTGGTTCTCCTGGACATGCAGAGGGCTACAGCACGTGTTTCGGAAATGCCGCTCTGGGAGGGGCGGACGTTCGGACTGTTCTTCCTTATTGAATGACCGCCGAGTTAGTGAACATGGTTTTTTTATCAGGTCTCCTAGTGCGTAAAGCAGAAATGCCGGTTCTGTTTTTCTCCCAGAGGCTTGGCGTTTTCTTTGCGACCACGTGCACAACAGGACCCCCTTCGTTGACTCACGCACAGCGGTGCCCCTCAAGCCCTCGCGAGTAGGGGTTGCGCAGCCCGAGATGGCACTTTTTGAATCCGAATTCGAGTGCTGCTTGGTTTGAAGTATCCTCCTAGGCGAGGCCTGGAAGGAAGGCGGGGTTGATAGAAATCTGTGGCCATCTGCCAACCCTCCCCACCCTGCTAGGTGTGCTCTTTAGAGGGTAAGACGAGGAGTCCGTCCTGGGAAGTACTCCGAAGATTTGCAAATAACACGCTGTGGAGAAATGTCTTTGTCCCTAGCCAGCTCTTTAGTGTGGAATGGTAGTTTCGTGCCCTTCAGCTGTGAAGAGTGCTGCCACCGCTTGACTCCCTAGTTGAGATGCCCTGCAAAGTTGTGTCTGGGACTCCAGGTTCCCATTTCTAAAACAGGAGTGAAAATCCTCAAGACGTTAAGTTTGATGATGAAATGATGTTTATTGGTGTAAAGCTGGGTGTGGTGGCTTATGTCTAACTAGCACTCTGGAGGCAGAGGCAGGAGGATCTCAAAAATTCTAGGCCAATCTGGTCTGTACAGTTTCAAACCAGTTCCGGGTATGTAACAAGAGCCTATCTGGGGGGGGGGAGTATGTCACCAAGCCCAGTGCCTACCAAAGTAAGCAGTCACTTCCTAGCACCAGCTACTGATACTGATAAAAACCTTTGTTTCCCCTAGCTATGAACTGAGTCTGGGACTTTTTCCAAGCCACATGTACACAGCGTCTGAAAAGCACGTTTGGCGGCAGACATCAGCTCAGCTGATGTCTAATACAATACAATTTATGTTATAAGAAAATGTGTTGGGGGGCAGGCAGAACAACCGAAGCCCAAAAGAACCCTGCCACAGCAGCCTAGTTCTGTGAGCCTAGCTGCCACTGTGTTAACCAAGGTGGATTGCCTTCAGGCCTGGGTTTTGTGGGAGTGCTGACCCTTGACTTGGGATGGATGGGCAGTGACAGTAAATGGTTAGTGGCCAGGAGGTTCTTTAGTTGCCTGGAGTCGGTAATTTTTTTCTGGGGGTAGGAGAAGTTTAAGATGGTGTCATGATGTAGCTTTGGCTAGCCTGAAACTCAGTATGTGGACCAGGCTTGCCTCATAAAATTATGCCTCACTAGAGCTGGGAGTAAAGGGATAGGAGCCCACAACTCCCACTGGAGTCCTATTTTTGCTGCTGACTCTGTGGCCTATGAGAATAGGGCAGATGTGTTTCTGGGAGCATAGAGGACTGAGGAAAGAGCTAGGCCCTGGGAGGGGTAGGAGTTGTTAGGAACAGTGGCCAAGACAAGTTGTCGCACTCTTAGTCTCTAGGCCGGATTATACACTTTGAAAAAGACCTGTGCCTGTTTGTTTCTGCACTGGAGGAGACAAAATATTGACAAGACTAGTCCTGCCAACATTTGAGCATTTAAGTCAGGTGCTCCTGATGGTCTGATCTGGTTAATATAGCTTATGTAACCTTCCATTTTTCCATCCCAGAGAGATGCTTCAAAAAGGTAACAGTACCAAAATAGTTACAAATGTGCCATTAGTGGATTCTTATACCTGAAGACTCAAGACAGTAATGTGTGTAAAGTCATATCATTTTTTAATGACTGAACTAGGATTTAAATTCATTGTCTTGATTAAACCCCCATATTACCTTCCTCTAAAAGTCTCTATCAGTTCTTATCTCAGTGAATGAATGACCACTTTCCTGATGTAATATTTGTTGTGTCCACTTCCTGGTTCCAGCCACAGACCCAGAACCTTTGCTAGCTTGTCCTTTTTGACTGGAAGAGACTGCTGGGTGAACTTTTTCCCTGTAAGGCACAGAATGTTGAAACTTGTTATCAGGAGCGTGTTTAGAAAGAAGGAAGGCAGGGCTTGGGGTACAGCTCACTGGTAGGTGTTTACCTGTTATATTCAAGGCTCTGGGTTCAAAAACAGACTCCGCTGGGTGGGGTAGCACAGGTCTTTAACCCCTGCACTTGGGATGTAGAGGCAGGCAGATCTCTGAGTTCAAAGCCAGCTACTTCATAGTGAGACCCTGTCTCAGACAACAACAAAAAAACCAAGGTAAGACAATAAACAAACCCCCAAAACAAAGACTGCTTGTTGTGTCTGCCGTAGTCTCTTGTCACTGAGCTTTGTTTTGTTTAGCTTTTTAATGATTACAGTCTTTGTGTGTATGTGCAGATGCCATGGTGTACAAGTGTGGGTCAGAAGACAGCTTGTAGAGGTTGCCACATCAGTTCTAGGGATCAAACTGGGTCATCAAGTTTGGTGGCAGATGTTTTTAATCACTGAGCCATGCCACTGGCTTCTGTCATGTCTTCTAATGCATACATGGTAGCACTGTCCCCTAATCCTCTACCCACTGTAACTCCAGCAGTCCAGTTGTCCTCTTCACACTTTGCTGAGGCATCTTAGTCACTTCCTTAATTTTACCATGGATGACTTCTCTGGGTTGGCATTGCCTATACTGACATCAGGCCTTTTCTCCTTAATTCATTGCCATTGCTGAAAGACATCACTCAGTGTTCTACCCCAGACTCTAGGTAGCCGGAACTGAACTTGTCTTCTAAGTTTGCCCTGAGGGGCTGAGAGAGATGACTCAAGGTTAAGAGCACATATGTTGCCTGTAGAAGACTAGCGTTTAGTTCCCAGTAGCCACACCAGCAGGCTCAATGACCTGTCATTCCAGCTCCAAGGATCTGGCATCCTCTTCTATGCTGTGTACACTGCATTCATATGTACAAACCCCCACAGACACACACACGTAATTAAAATACTTTTTAAAAACTTAAGCCTGTTTTGAATCCCTCTCTGCCTCCTTTTTTCAGAAAGAGGTACCATTGTCCTGATATCCAGGCCAGAGATCTTAGAAACCAGTCTTTGTTCCTCAGCCAAGTCCTTTTGACCCCAGCCCTTTTTGAGTACTTACTATGTCTTCCTCAACCATTGATGTCAAGGTCACCTTGATAAGGATAGCCATCCAATGGCTGTTTCTCCTAGCTTCTCTCACCATTCCAAAAACTTCATTAACTCTTGGCTTCTCTGTGCAGGACCCTTGAATATCTGTGAGGAAATGACTATTCTGCATGGGGGCTTCCTGATGGCTGAGCAGCTGTTCCATCCCAAAGCCCTGGTACAGTTGACAAAGTCTGATTGGGAACGCGTGGGACAGCCCATTGTGGAGGCCTTGAAGGAGATCTCCTCAGCCACATCTCATTCCCAGCCATTTGCCTGGAAGAAGAAAGCACTGATCATCATCTGGGCCAAGGTTCTTCAGCCCTCCCCTGTCAGCCCTTCTGACACCGATACTCGGTGGCAGGAAGATGTATTCTTCTCCGTGGGCAACATGATCCCTACCATCAACCACACAGTCCTTTTTGAGCTGCTCAAGTCCCTGGAAGCTTCTGGACTCTTCATTCAGCTCCTGATGGCCCTTCCTACCACCATCGGCCGATCAGAACTACAGAGCTTTCTGGAGCACATGACTGTTGACACTTCTTCCAAGGATGTGGCTTTCTTCCTAGATATCTGGTGGGAAATGATGAAGCACAAGGGTGATGATCAGCAAGACCCCTTGCTTTCCCAGTTCAGGACAATGGCCCTTAAATACTTGCCATCCTCAGATGAGTTTTCCCATCCTCCAAAGAGGTTTAAGTCTGACCCAGATGTAGGTCCCACCATGCCACTTTTGGCCATGCTGCTTAACGGGCTGAAACAGATCCAAAAGAGAATCCTGTCCCTTGGAATGAAGTGCTGTGCATTAGCTAACTTGGCTGACATGCTGAGTGTGTTTGCATTGATGGAGGATGACACCCAGGAGGTGTCTGCCACCGTGTACCTAGACAAACTAGCTACAGTGATCTCTGTGTGGAATTCGGACACCCAGAACCCATACCATCAACAGGCCCTGGCAGACAAGGTAAAGGAGGCAGAGCGGGACGTGAATCTCACCTCACTGCACAAACTCCCCAGTGAGACTGTTTTCATGGGGTTTGAGCTTATGTACAACCTGCTACAAGAGTGGGGTGCAGAACTCCAGGGCATGCTCAACAGCAGTCAGGGAACAAATTATGACACCTACCGGCTGTGTGACAGTCTGACTTCCTTCAGCCAGAACTTGGAGCTCTACCTGGACACTGCCAGCATGCCCAAGGAGGAGAGGGAGGTGGTCCTGGAACTGGCTGAGTGTGTCAGGGACTTCCTGAGGAAAACCAGCAGAATGCTGAATGACAAGGGCCTTGAAGACATCACTGCTTCTATTGCCATGGCCATCATTGAACAGAAGATGGACCGGCACATGGAAATGTGCTACATCTTTGCTTCTGAGAAGAAGTGGGCCTTTTCAGATGAGTGGGTTGCCTGCTTGGATAACAACAGGTCTCTCTTCAGAGAACCAGACTTGGTCTTGAGTCTGTTGGAAACAGTGATAGAAGTCATCAACTCTAATAGGGTTATCCCCCAGATTCAGATCAAACAGGTAATCTGTTTGACCCTGGAATGCTATGAAGACCTCTCTCTACCAGACAAAAATAAAGTCCTTTCTGGTGTCCTGCATTATTTGGGGCCAAAGGGCCTCTCAGACAGGTTGTCTGATTACTTGGAGGGTTTTCAGGAAGACCTCAACACAACATTCAACCAGCTTGCACAGAGCACCTCTGAACAGGGCCTTGCTAAAGCTGTGGCCTCAGTGGCCCACCTGGTGATCTTGAACCCAGAAGTTGTGGTAAAGAAGATGTGTAGCCAAGCTGTGACCAATCTTGGCACACATAGGTTCTTGGCTCAGATTCTCACTGCCTTCCCTGCCCTGAAGTTCACAGAAGAACAAGGGCCAAGTCTATCTACCAGTTTCATGGTGTCCTGCCTCAAAGAAACCGTGTGGACCAAGTTCTCTACACCCAAAGAAGAGAAGCAGTTTCTAGAGCTGGTAAGCTGCCTGATGAATCCTGTGAAACCACAGGGAATTCCAGTTGCTGCTCTTCTGGAGCCAGATGAGGTGCTGAAGGAGTTTGTCCTGCCTTTCTTGATGCTGGACATGGAGGAGGTAGGCCTGAGTCTGAAGCTCTTCATCCAGACCCTTGAAGCCAATGCAGGCTTGGAAGAATATTGGCTGCAAACCTGCTCCCCATTTCCACTGCTCTTCAGCTTGTGCCAGCTCCTGGACAGCTTTAGCAAGTTCTGGCAGCTCCCCCGGGAGAAGCGCTACCTCACTCTGGACAGCAAGGATCTTGTGACCCACATTCTGGAGCTCCTCTGTGAGATTGTGCTAGCCAATATAGAAACCTTCTCCCCCGACACCTGGGCCAAGTCTCTGTCCTGGCTCCACCGCAAATTAGACCAGCTAGACTGGACTGTGGGCCTGAGGCTGAAGAACTTCTTTGAAGGCCACTTCAAGTGTGAGGTGCCAGCTACCCTTTTTGAGATCTGTAAGCTCTCTGAAGCCCAGTGGACCTCACAGGCCCACGAAGGGTATGGGCCTGGTACGGGACTTCTCGCCTGGATGGAGTGTTGTTCAATCTCCAGCAGTGTCTCTGAACAGATGCTTTCCCTCCTGGTGGTGGATGTTGGCAATCCTGAGGAGGTCAGATTGTTTAGCAAGGGCTTTCTGGTGGCCCTGGTACAAGTCATGCCTTGGTGCAGCCCCCAGGAATGGCAATACCTGCAGCAGCTGACCAGGAAGCTGTTGGAGAAACAGCTTCTTCATGTCCCTTACAGTCTAGAGTATATTCAGTTTGTTCCCCTGCTCAACCTGAGGCCTTTTGCCCAGGAGCTTCAGCTCTCTGTTCTTTCCTTGAGAGCTTTCCAGTTTCTCTGCAGCCAGAGCTGTTGTAACTGGCTTCCTTTGGACGGCTGGAGCCATGTGGTCAAACTCCTCTGTAGCAGTCTGACCAGTGTCCTGGATGCAGTCAGGTTGATACAGTCAGTGGGTCCCTGGGACCAGGGACAGGAAGGGGATCTGACTCCGGAAACCTTGTTTGTCTATACCCAAATGTTTTGTCACGTTCTACATATCATGGCCATGCTCCCTCAGGAGGTCTGTGAGCCCCTCTACGTGCTGGCCTTGGAAATCCTTACCTGCTATGAGACCCTAAGCAAAACCAACCCTTCTGTCAGCTCCTTGCTCCAGAAGGTAGATGAGCAGCGCTTCTTAAAGTCTATCGCCAAGAACATCAGCCCTGAGGAGCGGCGCCAAACCCTGCTACAAAAGATCAACAATTTCTGACCTGTGGAGGGCACAACAAAGCTATGCCTCCAACATGGTGTTTCTACAGGGCCCAGAGCTAAGAACAAACCTTAGTTACATGACAATGTACACAGTGAAAAGAATACAAGAGCAGTGTAAAGAAATAGTTTCTTAGGTATTTGTCATATACTACTTCAATAAAATTCTTTTGGGTTTAATCTTGTCTTGAGCCTTTCTCAGAAGTTTGGGCTTAAATATGTTCCAAAGTCAGGTTTAGGTAGTCTTTAAGAGCAAGTCAAGCCAGTAGGACAGGTGTGGGAGTGCACACCTGTAGCATCAGCCTTAAGGAGGCTCAGGCAGAGGGTGGCAGTCTGGACTACATAGAAATACCCAAAAGTTTAATAAAAAAAAAAAAAAAAGTCCAGCTGGGGAGGAACATGTCTGTAACTGAAATTCTCCACCTAGATTTGGCAGGAAGCCCAAAGGTGGAGCTACCTAGTAGGGGAAAAAAATAGGTTATATGTTCTTTCTAGTGAGGCCGGTCTTCTTGGAGTCTTCAGCTAAGCTTGGAAGTAGTACATCCCGATAATCCCAGCATTCAGGTAGCTGAAGTAGAAGGCTCAGTTTAAGGCCAGCCTGGGCTACTAGCAAGCATGTTTGTATTTCATCTTTTTTCCAAGATTATCTCAAAAATGGGCAGATGTAGAAAGGGGCTCACCCAGCACTGGTGGTGACCTGTGAGTCAAAGAGGCCTGCCCCTTTGTCAGAGGACTGAACCAAGAAGCACTGACTGTTAAGGGGGTAGTAGCCATCCACTGAGCACACACCCAGGAGAGGCTGTGCTAAGCCAGGGCTGGTGAGTAGCTGGTGCCCTTGGAGGGTGGGTATAATTACCTTCTTCCTGGGGTGGGATGGTCATGGTTTTGATGAACACGTGGCATAGGCAACAATGTACAGAAGCATAATGATAAAACCTTAGGTTTCTAGGTAATATTAGACAACTCTTAGAACTGGTCCCATCACCCACTGATCCACACCCTCATCTAAAATTGTTTACTACTCTGGTACTCTTCTCCCACCTAATATAAACTGTTCTGTGGTCAACAGGCAGGCTTCCACCCTCCCAGCTCCTAATTGGGATCCACCAGAGGAAGGAAAACCTGAAGTTATATGGGAGCACTGAGCTTGAACTCTGGGCACCTTCTGTACCTTGAACCAACATGTTGGACTAAGGTATGAGTAAGACCTGCCTGGAGGCCATTCGCCTTCCGTGACCAGACTAGGAATTACTGAACACAGCAGTCAAGCTGGGTCTTGGATGTCTTGGGGAAGTCATAGTCAGTGCAAGTAACAAAGAGAGAATTTAGTGCAATTTAATCACCGTATGGATGACTCGTGGATACAGGGACAGTAAACAACAACAAACACAAAACAGCAATTTTTATGTTTTTTTTTTAAATGGCACCTATTAAAGACTGAAACTCAAAATTTGAGATAGAACCATCCAGTCTTTTAGAAGTCCATAGATAGTGAATTATAAGGCACTGTAGTGTTTTTGCTGCCACCTGAAGTGGCAGCAGGTCCTCTCAAACCCAGCCCGAGGTGAGTGGATAATTGGTGCTACACCACACTCTACTGCACACAGCTAACGGCACTGGCCGCTCTGGCTTGGCTGCACATTCGATACAGAAATGGGTCTGTCTTAGCAGGAAGCACTAGAAGCACTGGCCTACATGGCACCTCAGGAGTTAGAGCAGAGCTGCATACCCATTTTGTATGAAAGGGCAGTGCCATCATAGGGTCACCCAATAAGCTACTATAGAAGCCATCAGTTCGCCTTGTCCCTGGAGTTTCAGGCCAGCTGTTTGTCTGTGTGGATACAGAGGAAACTGGTCATGAGAGGCCATACTATAAAGGAAATAGTGTAGGTAGCTGCTTGCAACAAGCTCACAAGTTTGATACTGGTCTTTATACAGAGTCAGCCTGCAAAGATGCTGGAGTCTGCTGGCCTCTTGACCTACTCAAGTGCTTCAGGTTCTCAGCCCTGCCTCCTGCCCATTGACAGTCCTTTTGACTAGAAGTCAGCAGGCAGAGAATTCATTGTTGATATACAGATGAGGACAAGAGCTGACCAGTAAACAATAAAAGACACACCCACAATGTCTTTCCTAGTATTGGAAAATGACACTATTTCAAGAACCAAGCTGTCACTTGCTTCTGGCCCAGTACGGGTGTTGCCCTGAGTGGGTGGAAAGGGGGAGAGCAGTGCTTCACCTCCCAGAACTCTTGTCACAGGCCCAAGGAAGGCTCCTTAGGCTTGCATTAAAACTACTGCAGTGGAGGTTTGACAGGATCCAAGTTGTTGCCAGAAAACAAAACAAAAAAAAAAAAAAAAAAAAAAAAAAGTGCTTTTGCAAAAGGCTGGTTAGAAGGGGGAGGTAATAAAAAAAATTTTTTTTAAAAAAAGCACAAATCCAGAGGCTTATCAACATCCAGAAGGCAGAGACTACCCCAGGCATGATTTGGTCCTTGGAATACTGAGTAGACAAGGCAGCTGGTGTGAGCACATGACCCCTGAGAGTAATTAACCATCCTTTTTGGCTTTGGCAGTGTCAAAGAGCCTGGCTGCCTTCTTGCACAGCAGTGAGAACCAGTAGAGCTGGGGAGAGATGAGGACGGCATTGGCCACGTTGCAGTGTAAGGGGATGTTAAATGGCACTCGGAGCAGGCTTAGTCCTTTTTGTTGGCCATAGGACCAGTACATGAACGGGAAAAGAAGGATCCGGCAGAACAGAAAGGTAGTCACCGTGAGGATTCCATTGACCTTGTAAAGAAGCGTATGCTGCTGCTTTAACTGTAAGAGAAAGGGGAGGATAAGGCAAGGTTACCAAAAGGATGGATTACTGGTGTATGGAGCCCAGCCTCAAGACAGTTAAAGAGGTTCTTGTACAAGTCAAGGCCTACAGTGCTAAACTGCTTAGCACCTGGACACACAAAAGCATGTTTATATGCATGTGCTTGTGGATGCCAGAAGATAGTAGGTTGCCTTCATCTTACTCTCTTAGGACAGGGTCTCACTAAACCCAGAGCTCACCCTTTCAGTTAGGTAGCACACGCAGCCATGCCTAATTGGCACTTGTTTCTGGCTGTTGCCCTGAGTGGGTACTTGTACAGTAAGCTATCTTGGCCACTGAGCTATCTTCTCAGTCACAATCTATAACCTCATAACCTCATAATTTTACCAAAAGTGACCTAAGCTACTCTCCTTATAGGTGTGTAAGAATGATTGATTGATTTAATTGTGCCCAGGAAAATACAATAGAGTGTGTGTGTGTGTGCGTGTGTGTGTGTATGTGTATGTGTGTGTGTATAACTTGGGTCAGATCATCAGTCTTGTGGTTTGGATGATGATGCAATATATCAAAGGGTCTCCTTACTCAGCACTGTGGTCTCTCCAAACCTCAGTGTCTTTCCTCCTTCATTACCTCTGCTGTTTAATGCATACACACCTGGATCAGAACTCTGCCCAGCGACACAAATGGAGTACTCAGTTCTGCTGTGAAGATGCACCCGACAAAGAAGTCTCCAAGTTCTCCTCGGAGCTTCTGTTGAGAGAAGAAAAAGAAATGAAGATGTGGAGGGTAAAGAAGCCACTGGAGGGAAAGTCTAGGGCTATAGGAAAAAGATAAACATGAGACCCTAAGGGGAGAAGACTTCCCTGGCAGTCACTTGTTGGGAAAGATCCAAAGGCAAATGCAGATAGGCTACTGTAGGCTTCCTCTGATTTAAGAGACAATAGGGAGGAACTTCTGTATGTCAAAGACACTGGGCCTGTTCAACTTAACAAAGCATGTGCTAGAAGGCAAAGTCCTTACTGAATGGCTCCTGCTTGTCTTCCTAAAATAGCAGTCTAGCTGATGGAACATCTGCTCAATAACAGGGATAAGAAAACTTGGGGCAAAGAGATGGTTCAGCCAGTAAAGGCAATGGCCTATAAGTCTGATGACCCAAGTTTGACTCACCTATAGGACCCATGTGATGGAAGGAGAGAACTGACTCTTACAAGTTGTTCCTTGCCCTCCACACTTGTCCCATACATATACACACAAAGTAAATGAATAAGAAAACGAGTGCTGGAGTACATGCTTTAATCTCAGCACTCAAAACAGGAAGATTGCTATGCTGAGAATAGACACGGTCTATACAGTGAGACCTGTTTTAGAAAAGAAAGAGGATAGGAGAGACGGTTCAGTGGTTAAGAGCATTTGCTGCTCTTCCAGGGAATCAAGAGTTTGATTCCCAGCACCTATGTCAAGCAGTTCAGAACTACTTAGATTTCTAGCTCCAAGAGAGCTGATGGCCACTTCTGGCCTCCACAGGTACTTACACATCCACATAAGTAGATAATCTCTAAAATGAATAATGTTGAGCCAGGTGGTGGTGGTACATACCTTTAAGCCAAGCACTGAGGAAGCAGAGGCAGGCAGATCTCTGAGTTTGAGGCTAGCCTGGTCTTATCTATAGAATGAGTTCCAGAACAGCCAGGACTACACAGAGAAACCATATCTTGAAAAACCAGTTAAAAAGAGAGAGAGAAAGAATGTTGAGCCTATGGGAAGCTGAGGCAGGACTACAAGTTCAAGGCCATGCAATTTAGACTAGTTCAAAAAGTAGAGAGAGCTGGGGATACAGATGCATGGTAGACTGTTTTCCTAGTGTAGGCGAGGTGCTAGCTTAATTTCTGGTATGGAAAAAATAAAAGGACTGGAAATATAGCTCAGTGGTCATGAGCAATGGCTGCTCTTCCAGAGGACCCAGGTTTAATTCCCAGCACCCACATGTTGGCTCAAACTATCAGTAACTCCAGTTCCAGGGAATCCAAGACTCTTGACCTTTGAAAAGCCTCCAGGCAAGCAAATGGTACACAGACATACATGCAGGCAAAAACACCCATACACATAAAACAAAAACAAATCTTTTAAAAGTTGAGTGTTGACCGGAAGCCATAAACATTTTAGGCACTATGGTTTCCCCCACTAGTTGCATGGGAGACCAAATTCAATGAAGCATCCGAAAAGAGGATACACACAGTACAAAGGGAAGAAAGAGTGCTGTCCAACTCCTAGGAAATGGTCAAGGCATACAGCTCAATGGCAGAGTGGTTAAGGCTGCTGTCCTGAAAGACCATACCTGGGAAACAGGCACAAGGAAAAACAGAATGACTGCATGATGTGTGACCATAAGGCGGTTTTCAATCAGGAAGTTTCGGATAATGGTGGTGCGTCTGAGTTTCTGGTCTTTGGTTCGGCACCATTCACAGAGGTACATGGCATAGAAGTCATAGATCATGTATGGAATCAAAAACCAGACATATTCTGTGGCAAGCCAGTGCCTAAAAGAAAGCACAGAGACAAGACTCTAAAGTTACCGTGGAAGTCAATGAAGCACAAAGCCAATCTCTTCACTGGTTCCGTTCAATTCTGTCTTCAATCGGCTATTGTCACTCTCAACACTTCAGAGTAAAGAGGGTGATGCTGCTAAGGAGAGTGTCTCTAAATTATAAAACAAATTTGTGAGGGTCAAGGTTGAGAAGCAGGAATTTACTCTGCCTGTATAGGTAGGTAGTTTGCTGTAACTATTTGTCTGGTTCAACAACTTGTGTACAGTAGACTTGGAGCATTTTGATAGAAACTGACTCTGATGGAGATAAACTTCAAATGATTCAGCAGCTCCGCCAAGGAACTGGTTTGGAAGGTGTTCTAAATCACAAGTCCAACCTTTCCAGTTTAACTCCTCAGTTGCTCAACAATTGGGAGTTTCTGAGACCGTCTGGATCTACACATTTTTTCCTTGCTTCTCCATGCCCTAAACAGTTTGGAGAAAGCAGTCCTGGCCATGTAATTTTCAATCTATAATTAATCCTGGGTTCCATTCATTCATAAAAATAGATGGTCCAGTGGGTTAAGATGCTTGCCACTAAGCCTGACGGCCCCTCCGTTCAATCCCCAGGACCACCCACATGGTAGAAGCAGAGAATCAGCTCCTGCTAATTGTCTTAATTCCACAAACACTGCATGGCATGCATGCAAACACACACTAAATAAATTCACTTTAAAGTTTTTTTAAAAGTGTCTAGAAGTTCACCTGGACCTCAAGGACCACATCACAGCAACTAAATAGTAAGGGAAGCTGAGACAAAAGATGTCCATTTCCTCGCCTGATTTAGGGCGCATGTCTGTTCCTATTGAGTTGCCCAGTAGAAGTGAAACATTACTGTTTTGGCATACACAAGAAGTCTGTCTCTGCACTTAGTATTCCACAGAAATTTCACACAAAGAAACATTTAAGTTGGAATTTGCCCTATGCTGGGATGATTAGACTCTCTTAGTAAATTTTTAAGCAGCTGTGTTAGAAGAGGAAACTCATTGTATAGCTCTCAAACTACCTAAGCATCAGCGTCACCTGCAGGCTTGGAAAGCACTCTGCTCTCCAGAGACTAGCCATGCCTAGGGTCAAATCTGTACTTTTCACCTTGTCTCAGGTGATTTCCCAAGGAGCCAGTCCACTGAACCGCAGCACCAGGACTCTAGAGAAGGCGTCATGTGAGACTCTGCTCCTGAATAACTCCCCATTTATTACAGCATGGCTCAGTTAAAAAAGAACTGAATAGAAACAAATAACAATGGCACATGTCATACACGTGTAGGCAAAGATCCAAGACCTGATGCCCATCAATGGACTCGTTACTTAGAGCAATTTCAAGTAAAATAACGATCACACGCAGGCGCGGTGGTGTGCACTTTTAAGATTTGTCTCACTGAAGTGCTATAGATACCACTTTCTGGCCTGACTTTGGGCACAAACGTTTTGGTTTTCTGAAGGCACCAGAAACTTCTGTTATCTTGAGCAAAGGAGAAAAGCAAGAGCAGCATCGGTGGGAAAGAGAGGGTGGACTTCTGCTGTCAGAAGCTGGTCATAGACACTGCTACTACTATCTCTGCTAAAGGATATTCCAGAGGGAGAAACCAGTGAGAGCACTTAAAAGAACCAAAAGCCATATCCCACTCAGGGACTGTCAGACCACACTGTCCTCTAACACAGTAAATCGGGCTCGGTTTCTTGCTCTATAGCATTTTTCCACGTTCCCCTCGGTTCTCCTAAACTGGGATGTTGGAAGCGCAAGAGGAAAGAAAGCACTAATTAGGGCACACTGGTTTCCCCACCAGGCAGTCACATACATCATAGCATGACAAAGAATCAATATCCGTGAGCCACTAAGATTTTAAAATGGGGGGGAGGGACCCTCAGCCCGGGTATTTGTACTTCCCACGTGGGAAGGGACTTTACCTGTCTGTGACCACATTTCTGCAGGAGGTGATGACGGTGAGCCCCGCCCCGGTGGCCAGCACTGCCTGCACGGAGGACACTAGCCTGAGGTGGGAAGAGAAGGAAGGTGGGAAGGAGAAGAGAAACCAAAGAGCGTTCTTACTCCAGGACTACGGACAGCACAAAGCCATGGCTCTCCAACCTGCCTTTCCCGGGCCGAGGCGCCTTCCAGGGCGGCCATGGCGCCGCGATGCCCAGAGCGAGGGAAGCAGGCGGGAGAAGCGCACTCCCTGCCCTTCCTGCCCAGGCCCGCCGCGCACCGAGGGGCGCTTCCCGTAGCCACATTCCCGCCCGCAGCCTCGCTCAGGGTCTCAGCGGAGGGCAGCGCCCCGCCAAGGCAGTCAGTGGAGTGAGATACCTGGTGCCGACCGTCAGGCAGTCGTCGTCCGTCCATCCGGGCCGCAAGCGGCGCAGCGCCCAGATGCTGAGCGCGAAGAGCCCCGGAAAGAAGAGCGAGCCGCTGGCCAGCGTCAGCAGCATGGATGCGGGTGCGGCCGCTCGCTGCGCGGCGTGCTCGGGGCTGGCGGCTTGGCCGGCTCTCCTTATTTCTAATCTCCGCCCGCCCCGCCCGGCCGCCCTGCCAGCACTGGCCGCCCGCCCGCGGCGCTCCCCCGCGTGACCAGCGCGCGGGCCGCGATAGGCGCGGGCAGGAGCTGGGGCGGGGTCTAGCCGTGAGGCTGCCTGGTCCCCTCTCTGTCCCTGTGGGCGCAGGCAGGGGCCTCCCTGCAGGACGTGTACAATGCGTGTCGTGGAGCCCAGGTCTCTGGCCCAAGGACCGGGCAGGCTGTGGCCATCTGTGCTCGTACACTGAACATCTTCCCTTCCAAAGGGAGTGACCTTCACAGGGTGGCTTCTTAGGAATGAATCCCCAAGGAGGCGTCAAAACCTGTGTTTCCTCCCTGCTGTGGGACTTACGGACCTCTTGGCTTTGGGTCCAGATACTACCTGAGTCTTGGAAACCGTGTTGAGGACTACAGCTGTGCCTTATTAAACAGTTCTTGGACCAAGTGATTCCACCTTAACTTAGCACCTTGAAACTCTTTCCTTGGGAGAGAAACTGCTTTGGTTTGTAACTTCCTAGCTTCACAGATGTGTGAATGTGTGGGTAGGTGGGTCTTACAATGCATCAATGCCCAGTAAAATGGAAAGGTACTACAGTTCTCTTCAAATCACTGGTATGAACACTGCTCCACAAAGTCTCTTCAGAGGGCTTTGGCGGCACAGCTGGGCTCTGCCATTCTGGGCCATTTATTTGCTCAATTGTGGAAGGAGGAAGTTGGATAAATGCTCTTCAAGGCTTTTCCAATTATGGAGTCTTATGATTCTGGGACTACTATAAAATAACAGATGGTTTCTGATAGATGCCAATAAATTAACATTCGGTTGATGGTATAGAAATATAAGGAGCATAGCTTTTGCTTGTTTCAACTTGTATATAATTACTGAGTCAGATTTTTCTAAACGTTAAAAGGTAATTCTTTTAATTGTATTTTTACTATTGCTAGGCTGTGATTGTTTTGGGGCGAAGACAGCTCTTCATATCTTCCTATATGTTGCTAATGTGAGTTTAGTTGAAATTAAGGTAACAACGCTCAAAGAGAACCAGGGCTGCCATACACTAGGACAGGATGCATCTCTGCTTCCCCAGTTCACAACTAATGTTATGGAAAATGGAAAGGACTCTTCAGGTTGATACCAGGGTGACTCACAAATAAGACTCATGTGAACACCTAGCTGTAAACGTTCCATTCTCTCTAGAAAACATCTTTCTGCCTCCCACTTTCCAACCCCTATGCATGCATCCTGGTGACCTTCAGCTTTCTCTGTGAAAAAGTGGTCCTAAGTTCTGCCTGACCCTGCTAGGAGAGATCAGCAATATGTAACAAGCTTGCTAACAATGTCCAGAGATGAGGACCACTCTGCACAAGAGGCTGTCCACTAAACTCTTATCATATATAGAATTAAAAGAAAAATCAGCTTCCAACATTGTATCCAAAGAAATCACCACGAGGTTTAGATTGATTCACTATAAAGCCAACAAACATAAATTTGAACTTGGTTTTTCAGGTGATCAAACTACTTTGGGAAAATGATAGCTGAACCAAAAGCACCAAGCCTAAGATAAGGGGAGAAGGGAGCACTGAACAAAAATAAAAATAAATGAAAGCCAGACGGTGGTGGCCATGCCTTTGATCCCAACACTAGGGAGGCAAAGGCAGGTAGATCTCTGGGTCCAGGGTCAGCCCGGTCTATAGAGCAAATTCTAGGCTGCCAGGGCTACACAGAAAAACCAAACTAGGGGGCTGGAGAGATGGCTCAGCAGAGCACCGACTGTTCTTCCAAAGAAACTGAGTTCAATTCCCAGCAACCTCATGGTGGCTCACAACCATCTATAATAGAATCTGATGCCCTCCTCTGGTGTGTCTGAAAACAGCTGCAGTGTACTCATATAAATATAATAAGTCTTAAAAGAGAGAGAGGAAAAAACCAAACCAACAACCATCCTGCTCATCCTTCAAAGGATTTTTTCCCGTGTTGAGCATCTAGCCTACAGCCTTACATTTGTCAAGCATGTGTTCAGCTACTGAACCACACTCCCAGCCCACTTCAAGCCTCCAAGCAAGACATTTAGCAAATGTTTTTTCTGTTCTTCCAGTCAGATGTATAAATTCATCTCTAATAAGCCCTTTTGCTCTTTGCATAAGGTCTCTAAAATGTAGCCTAGGTAACCTGGAACTCACTGTGTAGACCATGGTGGACTCAAACTCCAAGAGATCTGCTTGCCTCTGCCGTCTTTGTGTTTTATATCTCAAACTGGGCACAGCACCTTTCAAAGACTATAATATGTGCTAGGCTCTGTATCAGACACTTTGCATGAGTGAATTAAATCCCCACAACAGATCTGCTACTGTGAGAGAGAGAGGGGAAGGGGAAATGGGAGTCAGACCAGAGCAATTAAAAAACCACTCCAGGCCACACTGCTGGCAGCAGAACTGGGATTCAGCTTAGTACTTTCTGCCTTCAAGGTCAATATGCTTAATGAGTGCGTTGCTTTTAAACTTGATAATGAAGAGTAATACTCTTTTTCAATATGGTTTCAGAGTAATAACTACATAATTACTGTTCCTCATTGTTCACTTGCAAATTTCAAGTGTGGGAGTTTATGGGTTCTAATGCTTTTTAAAAATATGTGTGTAGTGTGTGTGTGTGTGTGTGTGTGTGTGTGTGTGATGTAATTGACCAGAGGAACAACAGAGTTCTGGCTATCACTTCCTGCCTTATTCCTTTGAGGCTGGGTCTTTCAGTGTACAGGGCGTGAGGCTGACGGCCAGCAAGTTCAGGAATCCTGTTTTCATTTCCAGCAGCCCTAGGGTTAGAGTGTCCACACCACGCCCACCCAGCTTTGTGTGCTTGTACAGCAATCAGGCTTAGACCCTGAGCTTTGCCGCAGCCCCAATGTTACTACGAACACTAAAGAGAAACAAAGTATCACTTTTTGCTTACAAAGAAATTTCAATGTGAACAGGAAGCCGACTTGCCACCCTGTGAAATGAAAGGATCCCAATTAAAACTTGGGCCTCCTGATGGAGTTCTAGGGTTATTTCAACTGCTTCCCACCACAGTGGTAGGATTTCAAAACTTTACAATGTGCTAATTGTATGGGTTTCCTGCGAGAAACTTGGGTCATATGTAATAGTACACCTTTATAATTGAACTTGCCAGGCTAAGGCAGGAGGATTGCAGTAAGTTCAAGGCAAGCCTGAGATATATAGCAAGTTCCAGGTGAACTGGGCCATAGAACAAGATTATGTTTCAAAAAAAAAAAAAAAAAATCAAGGGTGAAACTTGGCTGCTAATTGCTAAGTTAAGACTCCTTTACTGGACGAAGATTCTCACCAGGGCTGGGGAGACTGCTTGGTGAAGTGTAAAGCACCTGTTGCACAAGCATAAAGACCTGAATCCCAACCACAGAGCCCCTGTCAAACACCAACTTTGAACAAGGTAGAGCTTGAGGGCCCAGCTCTAGAGACACGATCCCTACGGCTTGGAGTACCAACAGCCTAGCCTATGGAGAGCCCTGGACCAATGAGAGACCCTGTCTCAAAAAACACAATCTGAAAGGCACTTGAGGATTGAAATTTGAGGTTGTCTTCTGGCCTCCACAGACATAGACAGACAGATAGATGTCAGACATGAGTGTCACTCTTTGAACAGGAAATTCATAAAGACCCACCTTGGGAAGGCTGTGTGAGGAGTCCACTATTGAAGTATGTGCTCCTCCTCTTTGGTTCTCTCCCATCCCCCTAGGCCGCCTGGGCATCATTAGCAGACGGGATACAGAGGCTCTCCCTATGACTTGCTTCCCAGATATAAACTGAAAATATCTTGTTTCCTTGTGAAGTATTTGCACATTCCCAGGGGGCTACCATATATGTGCTGTGTGGGTTACTCCCCTTCATCAAAGAGATCAGCTTCCTGCCCAGGAAGTGCTCCTACAAGGAAACAATTGAGATTCACTTACAAACATCTTTATTTTGAATTTGGGGGTCTCATACACTCATACACTTTAAATCCTAAAAATACTAATAGAGAACATGAAATCTTGAAGTCACTTATTTTGTATGGGAGCCCTTTTTTTTTTTTTTTTTTTTTTTTTTTTTTTTTTTTTTTTTTTTGTCACATTAGGGACTGATGAAGCAGAAACAAAAGAAGGCCAGAAAATAAACAGAAAGGCCAGGGGAGAGAGACACAGAAAGATGTTTAGGAGAGACCAAGTGGGGTTGGAGAAATGGCTCAGCAGTGAAGAGCACAGATTATTCTGATAGAGGACCTGGGTTTAGTTTCCAGCACCCACACAGGGCAGCTTATAGCCACCTATAACTTTAGCTGCAGCTCTTTTGGCCTCAGGGCACCTGCATGTGCTCATGTGTGTGTGTGTGTGGGGGGGTGTATATACAAAATATATTTTCATAGAAAATCCAAAATAGAGTTTTGGGGAATAAACTAAGATCTACCCCAAGCCAGGGGCAAATAGATGCAGAGATACAAATCTGCAGATTGACAATTACAACAGCTAATTGAGAGAAAAGGATACAAGACACCAAGAAAGATGCAAGGAGGCAAACAGAAAGGAAAAGAATGTGGGCCTTTTTCTGGACCATTGTTTCCTTTAAGTGAGCACCCACAAAAGTCACATGGCAGAAATAAGGAGGTGACTCATCTTTAGGGCTGAAGGTGTGGCTAGGGAGACAGTCACCCTCCTCCTGCAGCCCCTGCACTGTTGATGTAGGCCTGCTGTGGTAGTGACTGGCTGGGAGGCAGTCATGGAAGCCGGGGATTTGCAGCTTACAGCCCAACTCAAGCTGTGTGACATGGGGAAAGCAGCTTGGGCTGCATGAGGGGGAGTGGGCAGTTCTACCTGCCTCGCCTTGAACGGTCGAGTGAGTCATGAATGAAAGCTTCACATTAAACTGTGTGCTGGCCATAACAAGGGATATTGTTCCTTATCTTGGCTACCTGCAGCACAGTTCTCTGCTGTTAAACTCAGTAAGCATTCTGGTTTGAGGGTGGAATACCACGAGCGCTCCGGTGTGGAAGGCATGGTACCCAGGGCAGTAATTCAGAGAGGTAGGGCCTTTGCTCTGACCTCATCCAGGGATTAGTCCATGGATGGGCTCAGAGTTTAATGGGCTACTGGGTGTGGTGGAAACTTTAGGAGGCAGGGTTTAGTAAATGCACTGTAAGGGTGTGTTTCGTCCGTATCCCCCTTCCTCCCTGCAGCTTTGTTCTATTGTGTGCTATCTGCCTCTCAGCAAGCCCAAACAGTGGTACCAAATGATCACAAATGGAAATGCTGAAACCACACCACCAAAGGTCCTCACTTGTGACTTACACTGTCTTGTTCTGTTGTGTTTACAGTGACAGAAAGCTGCAACTTAACAAAATAAGCATCTGTTAGAGTAAAGATATCCATGACTAGCCTTAAGTAGCCTAAACCAGCTCCAAACTTTAGTTTTCCTTGGTTCTATTCTGGTCTGTTTGCAAAAGCAAACTGTGGGTCCTCTAGGAAGTGCGGTCACACCCCAAGCACATGGTTTCTGCAAACAGTACTCACAGCCACACACCACAGGGAAGTCTTTACTCTGTGCACAGTGATAATGATCTTGTCAATAAAACCATAATTTACACAAAGGGCTGACCTTTTTAATTATTCCATATTTCTGAAGACTTTCACATACAAATTTCCTTTGTCTAAAGCAAAACATTTAGATGATCTGTAGGTCACAGTGACCTAAAGGCAAGCATTTCTAAACGCATGTTTTCCGGTTATTCAAGGACACTGGGTCATTAGGGAAATTACTTTGAGCTGAGGAGAGCTAGAAAATCCCTGTAAATAAACTCAGCTGCCTTCTTAAACTAGAAATCAGACCAACAAGAGTTGATGTCTTCATGTCTCATAGTAATTCTACAAAAGGCTTATTGTTTGCTTAAGTCAGATGGCTTTTTGTATTTTCTGATTATAATTAAAAAAATAAAACATGCCCATCACAGATAATAATAAGAATCACATATAAAAATGCTGTATTTTGGTAGGATGGTCCCCAATCATCTTCATTTTATTTATTTTATTATTTGAGGTAGAGTCAAACTATGTAGGTCTGGCTGGTCTGGAACGCTCTTTGTAGACCAGGCTAGCCTCAGACTCATAGAGATCCATCCACCTGCCTCTGCCTTAGCCTTCGGAGTGCTGGGACTAAAATCAAGAAATAGAATGGTAGGCACGTATTATTATGTTCAGTCAACACTTGCAGTTAGTACGTATTTGATTGAGATGATATTTAAAACTACAATATTAATACTTATAAGTACTTTTGATGTTTAGAACTTCACAAACTTAATTTTTAATAACTCATTAAATTTAGTAATTTGACATTTGAGTTTAATTACTATGTATTATAATTTAAATGCTAATTACTATAGATTATTACTATTATCTTTTGAAGAGAAGAGGCTATGTTTCTACTTTTCTTCTGTTGGTTTTTGTTTTTGAGGCTGGTTTCACTATGTTTTCCTGGCTGGCCTGGAACTTGCTATGTAGACCAGGGCTAACCTCAAACTCACTAAGATCCACTGCCTTTGCCTCCAGAGTACTGTGTGTCTGTCTTTATTTTGGGTTGCTTTATCTTTTACTTTGAAAAAAGTGTTTGGGTTTTTATTTACTTATGTGGGGGGTGGAGGGTGGGGCAGAGGTCAACCTCAAGCTGCTACCCTAGAGTAGGGTCTTTGTTTGGAAGCAGGGATCTCTCTTTGGGCCTCAGGGCTCTCTCTGTTAGGCTAGGCTAGCCTTCCTCTACCACTCCAGTGCTGGGATTATAAGTGTGGCCCATAACCTAGCTTTTTTCTTTTCTAGAAATGTGAGCTCTAGACTCAAACTCAGGCCCTCTTGTCCACACAGCAAGCATGGTATCAACTGAGCCATCTTCCTGGCCCTGTTTGTTTTACTGTATAGTCAGGCTGGCCTCAAACCTGGTTCTCCCAAGTTAGCTTGCTGAGCACCTGACTTAGCATTCTGAGCTGACTGGCTTCTGCATTTATTCACAAACCAACAAAAACATGGCTCCCCCGACCCCCCATAACTCTTTTATTTTAAAAACACCCAGAATCCCATTCTGATTAGCATCCAGCAACTGAGTGAGCACCACGGTATCCGTAGAAACCCAAGCTTCTTTTTAAGTACCTGATTTGGTTTTTTATACAGGCTAAACTCCATTCATCTCTAGGGGATAAACTCTATTTATTGTGGCACTGATATTTAATGAAGAAATGAAGAAAAAGCCATTCTTTGAAAGGGAAGTCTATGACTTTACCACACAAAGCTTGTTTCAACTGTAAAAATCACATGTCAGCAAGAGTGTAGGTATATGGCTCAAAACTAAAAACAGGGCTGAGAAAGCTGACTAGTTATAAATATTTAAACATCCTACTTGGGGAGGATCCATCATCCAGGGCAACATGAACCTCAGCAGCAAGGTCACCATGTGGCCTTTGAATGTCGACACTCTGATGGGTCCCACAAGTATTAGTGATCAGTCTACAGAGTGAACTGTGAGTTGCAAGTCTGGCTGAGACACCCTTACCCTACAGGCAGAAAAAAGTCCCCATATTATTAAGGAACAGGAGGAGCTGCCTGGCAGAGGCTTTAGAAAGATCTGGAAAGTTTTAGTATGAGTGCTAGGTGAAGGCCAGAGAGCAGGCACTAATCAGGATGCTCTTGCCTGCCTCCCCCCTCCCCCCATGTTAGTCACTCTGAGGTGTTACCTGCTCTTTGATGGTACTTCCTGCTTTCCTATATCCATCATCACTGTGAGTATATAATGTGTGTGTGTGTGTGTGTGTGTGTGTGTGTGTGTGTGTGTGTGTGTGTATACATGCTCATGTAGAGGTAAGAGGGCAACTCTCAACAGTCTACTCTCCTGTTCTGATGTGGGGTCCAGGGATGGAACTTGGGTAGTTAGACTTGTAAATAAGTTGTCCACTCAGACATCTCATTGGTCCTTCTGTGTTTATTGCCCAGTGCTGTGCTCACCCCATCTGCTGCTGTTTAATTCTTACTATTAGCACCTTTGTAACTATTATAAAACTGTTATCATCTCTTTTATAACAGCACATGAAGAACACCAACATTGCAAAGCAAGAAAGACCTGTTGAGATGACTGTTTTCTATTAATGTATTAATTTAGCAAGAAAAAATTTTAAATAGTTGAATTACAGTAGGATGCGCTAAGGTGGCAAGATAGATACAAGATCAATAATAAATATAAATGTCATTGAGCAATTGTTGGGATTCTGTAAATCCCGCCCCTCAGTTACCTAGCAACAGCCAGGTATACCCCACCCCTCAGTTACCTGGCAGTAGCCAGGTATGCTCCACCTCGGTGACCTGACAGGATAAAGGGGGCTGCTTGATCCATCCTCTCTCTCTTGCTCTCTTGCACTCTTGCTTCTCTCTTCCTCTACCCCCTTACCCCTCCTCTTCCCCTTCCCTTCCCCCCTCCCTCCACGTGCTCATGGCCGGCCTCTACTCCTCTACTTCTCTGTTCCTCTCTTTTCTCTCTCTGCCTCTACTACCCTCTTAACTCCTCCATGACCTAAATAAACTCTAATCTACACTATACCTTCATGTGGCTGGTCCCTTAGGGGGAAGGGATTCCCAACATGGATCCCCAGAGGCATCTCCCTAGCCCCCAGGCCTCTCCACACCTCCATGGGCCATATTCCTCATCCTTTTCCTAACATTGGTGCCGAAACCCAGGACATCATCTTTTAACAACATTGGTGCCCCGTGTGGGGAGATTAGATTTCCTCACGACCAGACATCTTTTTTTCCTTTCAGCAATGACTATTGATTAGAAAATATAATAGAAAAAGAATTATTTAAAACTTTGCCAATTGGACTTAGTATTTTAATCCTAGCACTCAAGAGGTAGAGACAAACAGATTTAGATCAAGTTCCAGTACATAAAGGCACCCTGTCTCAAAAAAATAAACAAAAAATGGTATAAAACAGTACAGGTGTTGTAGCACACAGTTATAACTCCAGCGCTTGGGAAGGGGAAGCAGGAGAAGCAGTATTTCTTCGGGGGTGGGAGGAGATTATAATCTAGTAAGATTTCCCCCTCCGCTTTCTTCCCTCCAAACCCTCCTGGAGATCCCTCCCACGCCCCCTCAAGCCCATGGCCTCCTTTTTTTACTTGGAAGATAAGCATCTTAAGGTGGTCATTGGCTACACGTTGGGTTGAAGGCTAGCCGGAGGTGCCTGAGATACTGATAAAATAATTTCTTAGTTGAGATACTGAGATAATATAATTTAAGGTGGCTACATACAAGAACAGTGTAAGCGACCTTTCACATGAGCAATGAATATAAATTAGAAAATACAACAGAAAAAGGAATATATATTATATACTATATTATATATGTGTGACATATGCATACATATACCATACATATGAATATAATTGGCTAGTTTTAGGTCTAATTAGAAATATGCAAGCGTTATAGGAAAGCAACTATATAAATTTACAAACAAAAAACAAAAAACAAAAAAAAAACATGAATGCCTAAGTAAATAGAGTGTGGCCCTATGATGGATTTAATGTTATAAATGTTGATTTACCCTAAGTTGATATATAAAGTCAATGTGATCAAAATTAAAACTCAACTTTTGGGCTGGAGAGGTGGCTCAGTGGTTAAGAACACTGACTGCTCTTCCAGAGGTTCTGAGTTCAATTCCCAGCAACCACATGGTGGCTCACAACCATCTGTAATGGGGCCTGATGTCCTCTTCTGGTGAGTCTGAAGACAGCGACAGCGTACTCAGATACATTAAATAAATAAATAAATGCTAAAAAAAAAAAAAAAAAAAAAAAAAAAACCAGAAGAAGAAGAAGAACTTTTGCAAATTAGAGATAGTATTTTTTTTAAAGCCAAGAGGGCATGGGGAAAGGGAAAGAGTTTTTCTGGAACACATCAAAACACTTCATAACTAATCACAATTAAAGCGGTAAGGAAGAAACAACTACATCAAGGGAATGAGACAGCCTTCAGCTGTTGCTGATTTGGTTGTTTTGTGAGACAGGGATCTGTGTAGCCCAGGCTGGCCTCAGACTAACTGTGTAGCAGGATGGCCTGAGGATCCTCCTGCTTCTGCCTCCTGAGTGCCAGAGTCACAGGCCTGCCCGCTTCACTGGTGTCTGGCCAGCACTCTACCATCTGAGCTGTATCTCCTGCCCTGGTTTTGTTTTTTTGAGGTTTAGGATCTCATGTGGCCCAGGCTGGCTGGACTCACTGTGTAACCAAGAATGACTTTGAACTCCTGATCCTCCTGCCTCCACCTCCTGCATTGCAGAAGTTAAGTTTGGTTCTTCCTCCCAGTCCCATGTTCACAGAAATAAGACTCAACTCAAAATTACCAGTACCTTGGCCACATCTCTTATTAGGTGATAACATAAATTAATCCTTTTATTTTGGTCTACATTCTGTGAAGTGGCTGGTCACCTGTGCTCAGGTACCATGTGTCAGTCTCCTCCCACCATCCCAGGTGGATCTCTGGCGCCTGGGTAGATCCCAGAATTCTCTCTTCTCTTAGATGTCACACTTTCTGCTCTGCTCGTTCTTATAGGGCATAGTTTTGTTTTTAACTGACAGGTGATGCATCTATTCAGTACATAAGATACTCTCTCTGCACTGCATGCTGGGTCTACAGGCATGCCATGGGAAATCCAGTTTGTGCAGTGCTGAGGAAAGGACCCAGCGTTTTGGGCATACATGCATGCCAGCATTCTATAAACTGAGCTACAACCCCAGGGCAAAGTTTATATGTGGCAAGTATGTCAGGACAAGCAAAAAAAAAAAAAAAAAAAAAAAACTATAGAAATTATTAACCTTCTATTTGAAAGACTCTTAATTCTAAAGTTAGAAGTTAAAAATGTGTTTGAGATATGGTTTTGCTCTGTACTCCAGTCTGGCCTCAAACTTCTGGCCATCCTTCTGCCTCAGCCTCTCCAGGACTGGAATTATAGTGTGAGCCACTATGCAGAGCACATTTTTTTGCGTTACCAGGAACTAAACCTGGGGCCATGTGCACACTAAAGAAGTGAGCTATAGCCTCAGCTCCAGAAGCAAAATTGTCCCTCGTGACTCATGTCTACCTAGAGCCTTCACTTGGTAACTAATAAGGACTAAATTGAGGCCACAGTAGATTACAGTGGGACCTAACCTGAGATTCTCCTTACCAAAGACAGAAGAGGACTCACAGAGACAGAGGAGCTGTGGATGTTCAGAGACTGGAATGCTGAGGCTGTAGCTAGAGGCCCAGGGTTGTTGGCAGCCCCCCAGGGGCTAAGGAGGAAGACTTGAAGACTTTTCCCTCAGAGCCTCCTTCAAGATGGAACCAATCCTCCAAATGGTGTTTAGGTTCTGTTCTATGGAGCTGTGAGAAATGCTTGTTTTTATAATGTACCCAGCTGTGGCAATGCATTACGCTAGCTCTCGGAATGCAACACCGCACAGGGATAAGCTTCAGCTGTATTAATGCCAAACATTCCCAAGGCAGTGGAAGACATTCAAATGTTATTTTTGTAATTTATGGGGTAGAGAAAATTTTCCCAAACAAGACACAAGCCCCAGATCTGAGTGGGGTTTAGATTAGAGTAGGACGGACAGACCCTCGTATATCTCACGTTAGTGAAACCAGCGAGATGGCTCAGAAGTTTAGGTGCTTGCCACCAGGCCTGGCAACCTGTGACTACCTCCAGAACCCACATGGTGGATAAAGAGCCAACTCTCACATGACTCATCTATACACATGACATATCTACACACATACATATGTGTATGCATATACACATGCATACACAGACAAGTAAATGTCTTTAAAAGCTTTGCAAATAGTTTTTCAAATTATAAAGACTGGAAATAGAAGAACTACAAAAGGCCAATACAAACTTTGTAATATTTGAATAACTGATACTATCTGATAGGCTAAGAATTAAATGATATAGGCATTATTTTATAGTGCTAGTGTAAGACAAATATGTATTAAAAGGATATTTATGATTTGCATATGATATGTAACTATAATACCAGCACTTGGGAGGTTGAGGATCATGAATTTGAGGTCCTGGGGTACACACCAAAAATATTTTAAATATTTAAATTTAAATATTTAAATAAACTCTAAATAACTATTTTAAATATTTTAATAAAATATTTAAATAAACTCTATTTAATTTATCTAATTATCCAATAATTTAAATATAATAATATAATATCTAATTATCTAATAATTTAAATATTTTAAAATATTTAAATAAACTCTAAATAACTAATTTAAATATTTAAATAAACTCTAAATAACTAATAACACTAATTCAATATTTCTCAGAATGTTCTGACTCTGATACAATGGAATACTATAGACATTAAAAAGAGAGGTCTCGATAGAGTGCCTCCATGGTACAATGCTTGTGTAGCATAACCAAGACCCTGCATTCCATCTTCTCCACTGGGGTAGAAGGAGAGACAGACAGACGGGCAGACAAGAGAAACAGAGAGAAAGAGACAGAAAAAGACACATTCACACACGGAGAGAGAGAGAGAAAGAGAGAGAGACAGAAACAGAGACAGAGACAAAGACACATACACAGAAGGATGGAGGCAGGGAGGGAGGGAGGGGGTGGGGAAGGAGAGGGAGGAGAGGGGAAAGAGAGAGGAACTAGGTCAACAACGCAGAGAAGGGTCTCTAGAGTATATTAAGAGGGGAAAGATGGGCGAGAACAAATTACAATATGTTACTAATGTAATTTGTGAGCACGTGGTTTAAATGTGCTGGGCATGTGCTGTGGTATGTAATCACACAGGATTCACTGGGAAGAACATCGTTGGCTGACAGTCTTGCCTCTACAGGAAGCTGTACATGTGCCCGTTCTGAGTGTGCATTTGTGATCATGGAATAATGGGGGACTTCTGCATCTCCCTCCATTTACTTCCATGATGGATGAGTTCTTCCCATAAAAGTGACTCACTGCTTAGCACATAAGTAGGGGGTAAAACGTGATAGGCACCAAAAAGTGATAGAGCTAATTGTGAAACCTGAAGGACACTATAAAATACTGTCATGACTAGGTATTTGAAAATTTACTCAGAAATTAGATTTTAGTGCTGTCAGAACAGATACAGGCATATCACATGCCAGCCACGAGGGTGTAATCATTTTCTCAGGTGTCAAAGTATCACATAAGTGCTTACTAAGCAATCTTTCTGATTCTTCCAACAAGACTGTAATAGGACACTGGAGTCCAAAGAGGAAAAATACTCAGACAGGCACACAGCCAACCCTGGTGTGAGGCCCCTCATTTTATTGTCCTGTCTCCTCCAGGACTATGATAAAGACTAAGGAATAATATACAGGGAACCATTTAGTGATGTACAAAATATTGTATGCAACCACGCTATCGTATTGCTCCCTAAAACCATTTGCTCTGGTATAGCGTGGTGTGCCATTGTATTTGTCACAGGCTGCTAAACTCTAAACACAACATGTTAAGTGTGCAAGGCAAGGCTGGCCTCAAATTCACCAAGTAGCTGAGGAACCTAGAACTTCTGATTTTCCTGCCTCTCCTTAGATTATAGGCATGTGTTACAATGCTTGGCTTTATGGGTTACTGGGGATTGGACCCAGCTCAAGGGTCTGATGCCTCAGACACTGGACTGGGGACATAGCTCTGTTGGTAGTGTTTCTGAGCAAGCTTTACACAGAGGTCTGAATTCGATCCCTAGCATCCATAAAACCAGATGTTGTTTTGCACACCTGCAATTCCAACACTTGGGAGGAAGTAGAAGCAGGAAGATCAGAAGTCCCAGGTCATCCTCAGACTAGGGTTCATGAGATACTATGTTTTATTTTTCTGTTTGTTGTTCTTGTTGGGTTTGTTTTTTTTTTTTTTTTTTTTTTTTTTTTTAATGAATCCAACTGGTAAAAAAAGATCTGAAGAAACAGAAAAGAAGGCTGGAAGTAGCCATAATATCAGTAAGATACTTAAGGGCTGGTTGGTTTGTTTGGTAGTGGGGATAGAACCCAGGGCCTTGTGCATTCTAGGCAAGTACTCTACCACTGAGCTACCTCCCAGCTAGCTACCTACCCATCCTGTAAGGGGTTTTTGCAGGAGAAATTACTGGTAGTTATGCTGCAGTGACAGTACTAATTAAGATCAATTTTATGAAGCAAGTGTTTTTATGTTTATCAGCATACAAATTCTACACAAGGGGTAGTCATCCTCATCTATACAATTGCCGCTTGATTGAGCAAGTGAAGGGGGTTATGAAAGGTGATCTCAATATAGCCAATGAGAAGACTAAGTTTGAATGTATGCATGACTGAGTGCCTCTTCTGTGACCGTGGGAATGGGAGCTGCTGAAGCGAACTGGAGATTATGATCTGCTTTGCAAGAATGGGCATGCACAGTGAGCCACAATATCAATGAAAACAAAACTGGTGTCTAGGATGTAGGGAGCATTTGGAACCATCCAAATGTCAGTCAAGACAGCAAATGCTAGGATGTTATAGTAGATACAGAAATGAAGAACAGAAAAGGAACTCATCACAAAAAGTTGTGTAGTAAAACAGCCTGTAAAGAAGTACCAAGAGATTGACCAGGCGTAATGGGCTGGGCATGATGGCTCTCACACCTTTAATCTCAGTATTTGGGAGGTAGAGGCAGGCAGATCTCCCTGAGTCCAAGGCCAGTCTGGTCTATGTAGTGAGTTCTAGGACAGCCAGGGTTACATAGTGAGACCCTGTCTCAGAAAGGGGTGGGGGAAGATGAAGAGGAGGAGTAGCAGGAAGCATCAAGAATAGGCTGGGGAATTGGCACAGAGGTTAAGGGCACTGGATACTATTCCAGAACACTTTGCTCAATATCCAGCACTCACATGATGGCTCACAAAATTCTGTAACTACAATTCCAGGGAGTCTCATGCTCCTTCTAGTCCATTCAGCTAATGTATGGACAAACATTCTTTCACTTTCTTCTCTCTCTCTCTCTCTCTCTCTCTCTCTCTCTCTCTCTCTCTCCTTTCCTTCCTTCCTTCCTTCTTTAGATTGTCCTGAAGCTGTTTGTATTTTAATGTTAATTCCACTTCTCCAAGAAGGGCTGCCTAGTCACGGGACTCCAATTGAACCTTCCCATTTAAATTAGTAAAATAAAGGAAAGCCAGTGACTGGGAGGGGCGAGGGAGGTGGAGAGAAGGGAGATCTAAGAAGTCCGAGGATGGAGGCAACTCGGAGTTTCCCAAGGACCAGCTAGACCCAGGTGGGATTGATTGGCATTAAATAGCTATAACATTAAGGATTTTTATAGGTCTAATAACTCATATAGAAGGGCAGTTTGTATCTTTGTCTATTTGATATAATCCTTGTGTGGTTTGGGATTGAGAGTTGAATATATAAACCTCTATGAAAAGCTATTGGGCTGTAGAGTTGTGTTTGTGTGGGATTTGGGGGTAGAGAAACACCCCAGGACAGAGGCAGAGAATAGGCGGTAGAAAACCACCAGGGAAGGGAGTTTCATAGACCCGCTTGGGCCATGAGGGCAGCTCAGACCGGGCAACGGAGGTGCATGTGGCTCCGAACTAAAACTGGGCCTGAGGAGTGAGATCTCAGGGCCAATAGAGAGATAAAGCCCTTTTATTTATTTTTATTTATTTATTTATTTTTTTTACTTTACAAGCCAGATATATTTTAAAAAGATCATGTTTACAATAAGTAAATTACATAGTAAAGAAACATCAAAATGAAGCTGAATAAAAAGGCACATATGAAGAGTTTAAGAGTACAAAGAGTCCCTTGTTTGTTCTAGCACAGGAGTAAAGGGAAACAGATATATTACAATTACTTTCTCGGGGGAAGGTTTCTGTCAGTGGAAGTGATTAACACTGGCTTCTTTTCTCTCCTCTCTGGGGCAGTCTTTTCCTTCCTTGGCTTCGGAGAGACGAGTTAATCTTCTGCCATGTAGAAGCGATACATCAGGGCTACAGCCAGGGCTGAGATGGCTGGGATCACCCAGTTGGTCCACCAACTGGAATTAGACTCCGAAGTAGTGATAAGAGTTTCCGAAGGCTTGGCTATCTTTGATCTGTCATCTGGATGGAGTTCCCCGATGATGTATGTTTTGGACAGTTCTCGTGCATCCGTAGAGTGCCCGACATCCTCAAAGTTCTCGGTAGCATCACCCCCAGCTTGCTCTCTTAGGACTTCTTCCCCACCAGGATGCTCTTCGAGAAACTTGGTCAGATCGTACACCTTATGATGCAGAATCACCCAGGTGCTCTTGCTGTCTTTGTGCTTCTGAATCTCTTCCAGGGTGTAGTACTTCACATCCTTGTCTGACTTCCCGGCCATCTCGGAACAGTGAGCCTTCCGGGCCCTGCAACACAGCCGTGCAGGGTAGTGCTATGATCAGGTCTCTATTATTTTTTTAATATTTACTGCAACACCTTCTTCCTTTCTTGGTTTCTCTGTTTAGCCTGGCTAGTTCTGTAGACCAAGAGATCTACTTCTTCTCCTTGAATGCTGGGATTAAAGGTGTAGCCTACTGCCCTTGATAAATACATTCTTCTACTCTAAGATGGTAGCAAAACCTGAGTGTGGTGGCACATACCTGTCTTCCAGGGTGAAAGCAGAGGGATTGTGAATTTGGGTCAACCTGGGCTACATATCAAATTGCTGGCCAGGCTAAACAATATGGTGAGAACCTGCCTCAAACAAAACACGATGTTAATAGCATCTATTTCTAGCACTGATATAGCCAAAGGCCACTCCACCCCCTATTTCCAAAATGTTCCTAGGGCTCTTAAGTACAATCACATTTGATCCAGCTATGGACCACAGCAGCTTCACCTACCTCTTCCTCCTGCATTCTGGGATTAAAGGCATGTACCACCTGCACAATGAGGAGATACTATCAATATTTAAGGGGTATAGACCAGATAATTTTGACATCCTGTAACTTTACTCATTTATTGCTTGTTTGTAGTGCTGGGCATCAAAACGTTAGGAGGTTATAGACAGGGGAGCCAAAATGGAATAACAAGTCTTAGTCAAGCCTATCAGTACAGGACTAATTCCAAATACTTAAGAGGCTAAAGTAGAAGGACCACAAGTTCAAGGCTTGCCTGGGTTGAAAGTGAAATCAAGGCCAGTCTTGCAACTTAATGAGACTTTGTCTTATAATAAAAAGTTAACTCAGAGCTGGGGTGTAGCTCCATGCTGGGGCAGTTGGCTAGCTTGGGTGAGGTTCTGCATTTAAATCCTAGCATGGGCACTCCAGTTCATTCTCCTCTGTGTGAGTGTGTTTGGGATGCATGTATGTAGTATATGTGGGTGCACATGGAGGCCAGCGGAGTACATCAGGTAGCCCGCTCTATCATCCCTCCAGTCAGCGTCTCTCGCTGACTATGAAGCCTAACATTTGATCTGGGCTCGCTGAGGTTCGGAGCTCTCAATCAGCACTCCCTCCATGCTGTCACCTGCATGACAGCTGCGCCCAGCTTTTTACCTGGGTGCTGGGGAATTCGAACCCAGGTTTTCAAGCTTGCCTAGCATGTGTTCTTACTCACTGAGCCATCTCCCCAGCCCAAGACCCTGTCTTCATCTTACAAAAAGAACACGGTCTGCACAGTGTCTACTCAAGCATATTATGTTCAGCGCCCTCAAAACAGTAAGAGTTAGAAACAGTAAATTGGCAGAAAGGGGTGAAACTTAGCTGTTGCAGTAAATATTAAAACATTGGAATGGCTTATCTTATGGAGCCCCGTGGTCTCACTCCGCGGGCGCCGCTACGGACTCTGTCGCTCAGTTCAAGCCCCCCCCCCCATCACTCCGCCCCTATGACTGCCTCCAACTGGGGTAAAATTGCCGCCCTACCCAGCATAAACATGGCTTTTCATACAGGTTTATATATCAAACTCTCAATCCACGAACCTTCCATACAGTAAGATTACATCAAATAGACAAAGATACAAACTGCCTTTCAATATGAGATATAAGACCTATAAAATCCTTGATGTTCATAGCTACCTCACACCAATTAAGTCTGCCTGGATCCAATTCATCCTTTTCGATGTCCATCTTGGTCCTTTCTTGGTCCTCCTCTGTACTCTCACCTCTGACCCTCTCTCTCCACCTCTCTTACCCTGCCCAATCACTGGCTCTCACTTTATTTTACTAATTAAAATGGAAAGATTCTAATGAAGTCCTGAGTATGTCACTAGGCAGCACTTCTTGGGGAAGTGGAATTAACACCAAAATGCGAATGGTTGTAGGACCATCTACACTTAGCTCACCTGAAGACTGTCCAAATCACTTAAATGGCCACCATGTCCTCAACACCACTTTCTCTTGGCACAGCAAGAAAGAGTATAGGAGTTCTTCATTAGGGATTTCTGTGGTTTTTGTTTGTTTGTTTTTTCTTTTCACCTTACCCTTTGTGTCCTTGGAGATGGACCATACCTGGTTCCCACACAGCCAGCTAGACCACCTCCTTTTAATTATTAGTTTCCTTTAAAAATGTATGTTTTTGTGGGGATGTCAGATCTTGAAGGTGCACAGTTTTGAGCTGCCATGTGGGTGCTGGAAATCGAATTTGAGTCCTCTGGAAGAGCAGCCAGTGCTCTTAACCTCAGAGCCATCTCTCTAGCCCTTATTTCTGTTTCTTTTGAAATGGGGTCTTACGATGTAGTTCAGCTGAAGCTTAAGTTGCCATCTTCTTGCCTGAACCCCCAAAGTACTGACTGTGTGCTGGTGTCACACCTTCCAGTCATTACTCAAAGGGTATGCTCTCCAAGATTTAGTTTTGTTTCATTTATTGTCTTATGTATCCAAGACTGACCTTAAATTCAATATGTAGCAGAAGATGACCTTTGACATCTAATTCACCTGCTTTCCACTGCATGAATGCTGGGATTATAGCCAAGTACCAGCACACTCAGTGCCCGCCATGCTAGGGATCAAACCCACGGCTTCGTGCACGCTAGCTAGCATATCACCAACTGAGCCGCGCTCCCAGCCCCTTTAGTTCAGAGTATCAGAGATTGAATGGGTACCTTATGTGTGGCATTTCATGTTATTAAGGTCTCTGTGGTACTTTGTATTGTCAGCTATCTGCACCCATGTCACAGAATAGCAGAACATTATGTTTTAAAAGCCTGGTTCATTTGTGGGACTATCACATGCTCATTTTCATATACAAATTATTCTTATCTATAAACTTCCACACTATATTTATCTTAAAAACATACCATCTATTTTCCTCCAGCCAAAGGTATTTCCTGTTTTGCTTATTATAAACAGCTTGGCCGATTGTTACTTATCCTAATGCATTAAAAAAAAACTTTTAAAACTACATTCATTCATTTTTTATTTAGTATATGTGCGCGTTCGTGCACATGCACACACACACACACACACACACACACATACGTGCATATGTAGGTCAAAAGATAGCAATTTGAGCCCCCTGAATTGTATATCGATACCTTATTCAGTGGATTAGCAGGTCATTAGGAAACTGTGTGCAGTCTGAAGTTTTGGTATTTGGTTCTCTCCTTTTACCATGTAGGTGTCAAGGATCATATTCAGGTCACTAGGCTTGGTGGCAAGTGTCTTTCCCACTGAGCCATTGCCACAACACAGTTTTTAAACCTAGGGTCTACCTGTGTTCTCTTAAAACAGGCTACTTTTTTTTTTTTACAAACCCCCTAAGCTGAGTTTACATTTAATATTATTATTAAAGACAATATAATGGAGTTGGGAACTTCAGAATGGTTTCAAGTAGTAACAGATAGTGACCACTGGAAATGAATACACAAAGGAACAACCAGCATAAGCCAGACAGTGTGGATGTAGACTGGACATCGTGGCCTTCATTCCAGATTCTCTGTAGCAGTGCAGGAGGCCCAGAGACAGAGAAAGAATAACAGAAGGCCATGAGCTGATGACAGCAGTGAACCTGGGTCACCACTTCTTCAAAGGCCACTTCCCTATGACAGCTCTTAAACTAAAGATCTGGCTCCACCCAGTTCTTTAGCTTCTACTTGTACCTCTGCTCTTGACTTTCGAAACTCCATGTCCTCACTCACGGCTCTGCACACGTTGCTGCTTTGGTTTATTATGCCTTCTCTTCCGAATTGCTTCAGCTTAAAAATCACTTCCCTTGAGAGAGCTTCCCCAGAGGCATTCCACACCCACACTTTCTTGGTGTGCACCATCCTTACCTGGCTTGGGACCTATCACAATCACATCTTTATGGTGTGACTACTATCTCCTTACATGAAGTTGACTTTTTGATGGCAGGCATTTGATGTATCCGGTTCTTTGCTGAATTCAGCACCCAGCACAGGTGCCTGTCTTCAGCAGGAACAGGTGTTCAATATATTTATTAAGTGAGTGAATGAGCCACAGAAGCCATAGGATCTAGGTGGTTTTGTTTGTTTGAACCAGTTCTCCATCCCCTCATCTGTTAAACTGGGATAATGGTAATTACAAGCTCCAGAATTGCTTTATGGATTAAGAGTCAAGGTTGTAGTATGCCTGGTATGTGCACGACATATAGTAAGCATTAGGAAACATTAGCTATTATCGCCACTAAAAGGAAACTCTCTGAGTATCTGAAACTCTTAGACATTGTCAGTAGGAATGTGAAAATAATAGCCTTCCTTACAATTGTAAACACTGACTGACCACACCACTTAGCAATCTTCCTCCTAGGCATACACCTAAGTGAACAAAACCACAAAACTTTAGACAGGAAGGTTTACAGGAGCTTTATTCACAACTTCTCAGAATTTAAAACAACCCAGATGTTTCCAAATCACCTCATAGATAAACAAATCAACGGAGCAAGAAAAGAAACTGATGATACAAATAATAACATGGATGAATCACAGATCCATTATGCTAAGTGAGAGAAGAGGACATGCAGTAGGACTCCATTCATGTAGAATTTACGTGACATTCCGGAAAAGTCAGGCCAGTGATTTCCAGACAATAGAGTGGGTGTGGAGAAAAGTAGGGGATGATGGAAATGTCCCAACTGAACTGTGGTGTGCTGACATTATGACATGCATTTCTCTAAGCTCACGACACTGGAAACTGAAAAGGGCTAATATCACTGTATGCAAATTATATCTGATTTAAAATAGAAAAATAAGACAGTAGGTAAAACTGCATGTGCAATTAGGAATGGTACATGTGCTTTCCTTTCTCCACTCTATCCCCTTTCATCTTTCTGCTTTATCTTATTTTTATTTTCTTAATTCTATGTGTATGGGTATTTTGCCTGTATGTAAATGTTTTGCCTGTATGTAAATGTCCAAGGAAGCCATAAAAAGGTGCTGGATCCCTTGGAACTGCAGTTAACAGTCTGATGTAAGCCACCATGTGGGTGCTGGGAAAGTAGCCAGTGCTCTTAACTGCTGAGCCATCTCTCTGTCCCCTTTACTTTTAAGTTATGTATATGTGCATCAGTGTGTGGGTGTTCCTGGAGGCTGGAGGGGATGATTGGTGCCTTGGAGCTGGAGTTACATGGCTGCCAGATGCTCAGTGAAGGTGCTGGGAACTGATCACAGGTCCTGGATCCTCTAAGAACAACAAGCACTCTTAATGGTTCAGCCATCTTGCCAGCTTTTGGTTTTGATTTTTAACACAGGATCTCATTACACAGTCCAGCTAGCCTCAAACTCTCCATCTTCCTGCTTCAGTTCCCAGAGTGCCGGTATTCACAGGCATGTGCTTTTACATCCAGCACCTATAGCTTCTGATAATAAAAGTACTGTATGTTCATTATAGACATGTGGGAAATAAAGAAAAAAAATATTTCCTTATCTTTTGGTTGAGACAGTAAATTCCGTATCCACCTACCCTCCGTCTTCCAAGGGCTGGAATGTTAGGCTTGGATCATCACACCCAGCTCGCAAAAATAAAAATTCTGCTTTCTGAAATACATTGTGCACACATCCCCATATCATTAAATCATTTTCAAAACAATAATTTTATGAGTCAATGATATATGTGTGTGTGTGCCGAATGTGTGGAGGTAAGAAGGCAACTTGTGGAAGTTAGGACTCTCTTTCCAACATGTGGTTTCCAGGGATGAATTCAAGCATCAGGCTTGGGGGCAAATGCTCTACTGGCTGAGCCATCCTTATGTTTCTTCCCACTCCTCCTGCAATTATATTTTTAAGCAGTTTTTTTTTTTGTTATTGTTGCTAAAAGTTATACTAATTATGCCTTTTTTTTGGCAAACTAAACTAAAACAACAACAAAATTCCATTCCTAATACTGCAATGTTTTTTAAAGAATGAAAAAAGTAAATTATGTTAGTCCTGAAGCAATTTTGATAATACTCTATGTAAGGAAAAGAAATAGAAGTTCAGCAGGGCCAGATAGATACTCCTTGGTCGAGGGTTTCACAATGTTGAACTGGTAAGACAACCCTTCCCTTGGCTGCAATTCCCTCATTGTTCCAGTGCTTACTGGAAAAGCGGTTCCACAGGGCGATCTGGCTCCTCTTTTTGTGTTGTACGAGGCTAAACACCCTAACATTTCCTGTACTACCTGCCTATATTTGCATAATACTTCCATAGTTAAGGCTCACCCCATCAACGTAGTGTAAGCAGGGCAGATGGGAGTACTTTGTTCAAGATCATAAGGTTATCAAGAGTGTAAACAAGGATGTATAGCCCAGACATCTGTCTCAAAAACCAAACACTTCCCAGTGTTGGGTCATTTTAACACCTACTCCCCACCCTAGCGAGGAGGCTTCAGACAATTCTGCCCAGTGGTATCTAAGGAGCAGATGCTCTCCCAAACCTCATATGTCCTTGGCAACACTGTCACTTACCAGCTGGGTCATTTCACCCCCAATGGCAGGGGTAGGGGGTGTCACAAACAGTCCCAGACCAAGGGGATCCAGAGAGCGGGTTCCACGTAGGCTTCGTTGCCAGCGGGGCTTAGTGGTCATCCATTGAAACACTGCCAGGGCTACCGCTCTCTAGGACGCTCTCGCTTTCCAGCGACACTACGGTGCCGGTGGGGGACGCGCCCTGGGCAAGGTGGAGAGGGCTCCCAATCTTAAGAACCCGCCGCGTGCGACCAGGAAACCTGTGTTTAAAGGCTATCTGGAGATTTTCCAGGGACTTGACAGCCATGTCTGCAGAAGTCAGTCCTCCGCTATCCCAGAGTCCCCTGGTTCCCGGAAGTGCCGGCTCTCCGGAAGTGCCGGGCTAGCCAAGGGAGTAGCGGCTCCCTGGAGCCCTGTACCCGGAGGGCTGCAGTTCTAGGGTCCTGGTGACAGATCACGAGTAGGGTTGGAGGGGGCGTCGGGGGCTGAGCGGCGGGATGATGGAGGAGGAGGAACTGGAGTTTGTGGAGGAGCTGGAGGCTGTGCTGCAGCTCACCCCAGAGGTGCAACTAGCCATCGAGCAGGTGAGCGCTCCACCCCCTCGAGAGGGAGCTGCGGTGAAAGGGGCAGCTCTGGGCCGGGGTCGAATCCACCTTTCTAGGTCGAATCCTGGCTCAAATTCAGAGCGGAAGTCTGAAGGTGGGAATGGGTTTCTCAACCTGGGGACCGAACACGTCTTCTCTAGGCTCTTGTCTTTTGAGGTTGTCACGCTCTGCTAGGTTTAGGCCTAGATGTACTTACTCTTTGACAGGATGAACTAGGAGCCTTCTGACTGGAGAATTCGGATTACGGGAGATTTTAAGACTTTATTCATTTTCCAGCTAGTGCTGCTTCTCCCGTTTCTCAGGTTAAGCTATTGGAATTGGCAGCGGGATACTTCCTTTGCGAAAACAAATGACAGAATAGGAGTGTGGGGAGGCATACTGGAAAATAGCCTTTGTGCTGGTGTAAGTGTGTGTGTGTGTGTGTGTGTGTGTGTGTGTGTACTTGACACAAACAGGAGTCATCTGGGAAGAGGAAGCTTCGGTTGAGAATTGCCTTCATCTGTGGGGGCATTTTCTTGGTTAATTCTGTAGAATGGCCCAGCTTTCTGTGGGAGGTACCACCCCTGGGTAGCAGGTTCTGAGTAGTATAGAAAAGCAAGCTGAGCAAGCCATGGAAAGTAATCCAGTAAGTAACATTCCTTTGTGGTTTCTGCTCTATTTCCTGTCTTGGCTTCACCTGATGATATACTGTAACCTGTAATCCAATTAAATTATTTACTTCCCAAGTTGTTTTTGGTGATGCTGTATTATCACAGATATGTAAAGCAAACTAAGACAGTTCTTTACTTTAATTAAAAGGTTGAGGGCTAGTGAGATGGTTCAATGGGTAAAGGCACTGTGCCACCAAGCCTGCTGACCTGAGGCTTTTTCCCAGGACCCTCAAAATAGAGGGAGAAAACTACTCTTGGCTATAACACACACACACACACACACACACACACACACACATACACACACACACCTCCCCACCCCCTGGTCTACAAAATGAGTTCCAGGACAGCCAAGGATACAGAGAGAAACCTATCTTGAAAACAAAGAAACAGAAAAGTATTAATGGTCCATATATGCTAATTATTAGTAGTAGAGTTAATATTTTACTTGGGTAATAATCACCAAGTGAGGCACACTCTTCCTTTCCTTACTTTTTCATTAGTATCGGGGATTGAATTAGATCCTTGGCACATGAGATAAGTGTCTTACTACTAAGCCATATCCATAGCTCCTGATGTGCTTTTTCTTACAGTATAAATCCATGTCTGTTTCCTTAAGGAAGACCTTTCTCCCTTTATTAAGAACAAAACCCTATATAGGGGCCTACACTGTTACTTCTAATATTATGACCATATATTTTAATATACTTGACAAGGAACTTAAGTCAGCAAAAAACTTCTTGTTGGGAAGAGAGGACTCTTAGAGATATTCTTTAGTGTCACCCAAACTGCAAAAATTCTCAGCCTTTTAAGATTTTTACTGTATTTATGTGTCTGTGACCCATGCATATGTCTCCTTGAAATTCCTTAAACTGCCCATGAAGTACAGTATCTAAACATCTTTTGGTAAATCTAGTTTTTTTTTTTCCTGCCAACACTGAAGCCTGGCATTCTCTCTATAGGTGTCACCGGATGAAGTAGCTTAAGTCAAGGGATGTGTTGTGTGAAATCTGTTAATGACTGAGATTAAGCCCAGGAACAGGAAGAGAAGAATGAAGAAACTGGGAGCAGTTAGGAAGTGGATAACGTACTTCCTCATACCAGCTTACAATGACAGGACCTGTTCCCAGCACACCCTCTGCCAAAGGCTTTTAACTAATCCTGTAATCATATGTACATGTGGTGTGTTGTCACTGTAGGCATACAGCATAGAAGTGAAATGGTAAACTTTCCAAAGAAGTTACCAAGCTCCAACTCTCACTGACTTTGCCTCCACTTGCCCTCTACATCATAGAAGTCATAACTTTATACTTCATAACAGCAATTACCGCCTTCTAACTTTTCTAGGAAGTTGTATTGGTTTGTTCATCTTTATTAAATTTAAAAATTACTTACTGTTTGTGTGTACATGTGTGAGCCTGAGTGAATTTATGTGTACCACGTAAATTCAGGAGCCCTTCAAGGCCAGAAGATGGCATTAGTTTCCCCGGAACTGGGGTTGGAAGTAGTTGTAAGGAGCTACCATATGGGTTCTAGAACCCAAGTCCTCTGCAAGAGCAGCCATTGCTCTTAACCCTGAGCCATCTCTCCAGTTCCATATTCTTTAACTCTATATTTCACAGACTGTTTTGCTGTAGATTGCTTTATAGAGTTCTTATCTGTCTTGACCTAGTGAAATTCAGGACCCAAGGAGCCACTTTCTTTTTCTGTTTTGTTTTGTTACATTCATATGCATGTGTACCAGTGTACTTGTGGAGGTCAGAGGATAAATTGCAGAGTTAAGTCAATTCTCTTCTACAATATGTGGGACCTAGGGACTAAACTCAGGTCATCAAGCTTAGAGAAAATTATTTTACCTGCTAAGTTTAATTTTTTTGCTAGTCTCTGCACCCTGCTACTCCATTTTGAAAGCAGGGTCTCATGTAGGTCTTGCCCTCACAATGTAGGTAAGATTGACCTTGAATTCCTGATCCTTCACAATCACTCTGGTACACATGTACACACACAAACACACTACCTTTGCAGTGCTAGGATTATAGGCATATACCACCATGTTCCAGCCTTTTATAACACATCCTGTTACACATATTTCAAATTGTTACTTTTGTGGGGACTTAGTTGTATTTCTCAAGATAGTTTTCTTTTGTTAACCTGAATGTCAGTTCTCCATTTTTTAATACTATCTGAAGCATAAAGATTCTTTCAAGGCAAGCTGAGGCTGTAGCTTAAGTGGTACCTAGGCATAGATGAGGCATGGGGTTTGAGCCCCAGTACCACAATGTACACAGAGGTAATCAAGGTTTTTTCAGTGTTTGGATTGAACCTAGGGCCTCTGGGTAGACATCTCACTACTGAGTTATTTCACCAGCCCAAAGAAGGGCAACGAAGTGTCATATAACTCAGGCTAGCCTCAGGCTTGCTATGTTGATAATGACCTTGAATGCCTGATCCTCTTGCTTACACCTAGTGCTGGACTGACAGGCTTTGGGACACCACATGTGACTGTAGACAGACATAATAAGAAAGTAATGGATAGGTAAATGTTGCTTCAGTGTGTGTGACTGCTGCTGTTCAGGTGCCAGAGACATCAGTCTGTCATCAAGGCTTCTGAGTCCTATTAGTAGGAGGTGCCCACACTGCAGTCTCTACTGTGTTGCGGTGTCAGCACTACAGGTGCTGAAAGGTCAAGATTGATGTTGATAGGTATTTCTTGTGTTCAATCCTAAAATCTCTCATATGCATGCTGTTTTGTTTGTTTTTTTTCCTGTCACAGTTTTGTATGTCTGAAATCTTGAATCAAAAATATTAGCAGGGGCCAGGCATTCTGTCACACCCTTGTAATTCAAGTACTTGGGAGGCTGAGGCAGGAGGACTAGATTGAGGGCAGCCTGGGCTATATAACGAGTTGCATGTTAGCCTGAGCTACATAGTAGGATCATCTCTCCTAAATGAATAGATAGATAGATAAATCAGAAAACAGTGTATTCAGGCCCAAATCCACTCCTACTCTCAGGTTGGCTTTCTTTTTGCTTCTGATGGTTGCCAACGATGTTTAGTGTCCTTGGCTTGAAGATGTTGTTCACATCCCACCTCTGTTTCCTTGTGTCTTTGCTCTATTGTTTCCTTGATTCCTATATTCCAGCATCTAACTATTCTTTTTGAGTATCCATTATATGTGAAATAGTATAAAATGGAAAAAGTTGGAATTTGTTTTTGTTTTGTATTCAAGAGCCTACCTACTGTTTGATACAAAGGTTGAATTTCAAATCCACAGTTTTACAGTTTTATTTCCTTGCTTTTAGTATCATTCTGTTTGTGTACATGATGTGATGTATTGTTGCACATCATGTTGCCATAGCATGCATGTGGAAGTTAGAAGACAACATGTGAAGTTGGATTCTGGGGATCCACCTGGGGTTGCTAGGCTTACATGACAAGATGACACTCCTAAGTCACCTTGATGGCCCCATTCCTTCTAATTGGAACAACAACAACAAAAAAAAAAACAGACAGGCAGACAGACAGACAGACAGACACATATATATGGTGTCTAACATGATGCTTTAATCAATAATCCCCTGTTTTTATATAGGTATTCCCAAGCCAGGATCCTCTTGATCAAGCTGACTTCAATGCCGTTGAGTATATCAATACTCTGTTCCCAACAGAGCAAGTAAGTATACAGCTTTAGGCTTCCTTCATCCTAATAGCTTCTGGCTTATCCTGCATGTCATGATTGGTGTGATAAAAAAATGATATTAAATTCAAATCAAATTCTGTTGTAACCATCAGGGCTAGTTAGTGAATTGAACTGGCATGGAGTTCTTTGGCGAGCATATGCTCAGAGATTGTACCTTAGTTTGTTAGAGTCTCCCTCAGTGCTCACAGAACTTTGTGTTATTGGAAGGAAAAGTGGGAGCAGGTAGACAGGATAAACCCCAAATTACAAAGAAGCTTTTAAAATGTAAAGTAGAAATATGCAGGTGGATATTCAAGAGTGTGGTACCCTTCCCATCACTGTTCACATCCTAACAAGCATACCTTCATACTGAACTTTACCAGCAGCATCTCATCTTTTTCTGATTTTAAATTTAATAACAACGTTATTTTTTGTTTTGGTTTAACAGTCTAATTTTTAAAAATTCATTAATTTAAAAAATAAAATTTGAAAAATGCTACATTGTGTGATTGTCTTTTTGGAAGTTTTTAAAAGTAGTATAGCTTATATTGCTGAACATTTCTGCAAGAGGGAAATTTGAGGTTAGCTAGTGATAGAGATTTGGTAACAACTGGCTTAGAGATAAGCAGTTAGCCATATGAGTGTTTTACTTTTCTTATCTTATCACGAGTGCTGGTTTGCTGGACTTGGTGAGGCACAGCTTTAACCTAGCAATTATAAGGCAGAGGTAAGGAGATCTCTGAGTTCAAGGCCAGTCTGGTCTATATAGTGAGTTTCTGGGCAGTCAGGGCTACATAGCAAGACCCTATCTCAAAACAACAACAAAAGTACCCGTTTAAGTAAACAAACAAATTACTGTTAGAGAATTTGTAGAATTTTTTTCTAACTACTGTTAGAAAGCTACCAGGTTTTCACCTCTTTCTGAAATGATTGTACACACACACACACACACACACACACACACATACACATACACACACACACCCCTTTTAAAGAAAAGCATTTGTTATTACTCAGCTTCAGTTTCATGTCTTCTGATTATGCTTCTACATGCATGAGAGCATGCAATGAAGTTTTTTTCCAGGAAGTCAGAAAGTGCAGAGCAGATGGTCAGCTCACACTTTGTTTTCTTTATTTTCCTGGACCTAGAGTTAGACCTAGGATAATCTACCTAGGTCTACCAGCCCAAATCCCCATGGATCTTCACGAAAAGCTGTAGAAAGTGATGGTCTAATTATCAATTCTTTTAACTCTTGGACAAAACACACACACACACACACACACACACACACACACACACCATGGGCCTATAAAAATACTTAATTTCAAATTTAGTTTCAAAGATGTCTATATATGAAGGTTCAGTGGCATTATAAGTGAGGTGACGAGGTTGTATTCCTCTTAAGTGGCTTGCATGAATGTCACTCTGTGGCTGAAGTGGGGGATCATACATCCTCAGATGTCTTTCCTTCAGGTTTAAGTATGAGGGAATCTCAGCTTTCTGAACATAAGGTGTCTCCCACATGGTGCTGGAGAGAAGCCATCTGTGCTAACAATAATCTGGAAAACATTTCGGCTTCCTTACAGTGAATTTTAAAGAGTTAGTTTTTATGTTATTGGAAGTTTGAGAGGAGATGCTATGAAATGTGTGAAAACCACTAGCACATGAGGACTGCCTGAGTCTGGGAAGTAAAGGCTAGCCTGGGCAACCTAGCAAGACTCCTAGCTCAAGAGAAAAAGCAGGCTGGAGATACAGTTTTTGTCAGAGTATTTGTCTAGCATTGGTTAGGCTAGAGGCTCCATTTCTAATCCTGAAAAGAAAAGGGGGAAAAGAAAAGAATAGCATAATCAAGAAATTTGGGCACAGAAAAAAAGAGCTTAGCTGAGCACAATGTCACCATAATCCCAGGACTTAGAGGCAGGAGATCAGGAGTTCAGGCCTAGCTACTGGATACTGAGAGAGTATAAAACCAGTGTGGCCTACTTGAGACACTCAAAATAACCCAAACAGGGTGCTGGCTCTTACTGAGGACCCAAGTTCAATTCCCAGCATCCCTGCCACACACACAATCATCCATCTGTAATGCCAACTCCATGATTCCAGTGTCCTTTTATGGTTTTTTTAGGTATCAGGTATACATGTGGTACACATTCATGCATACAGGCACTCATACAATAAATAACAAATAAATAAGTATACAACCTTTTTGATTTGTTAACCGTGGTGTACACCTCTAACTTCACTGCAAGAGGACCACGAATTTAAGGCCAGCCTTGTCCAAAACATGTCTAAAAAATAATTACAAAAAAGCCATATATATATATATATATATATATATATATATATATATATATATGCATGCTGACCTTCAAGGCACTCTGGGTCTTTATTATCAAGTAGAAAGAAAACAAAGAAAAAAACAAACTTTTTTTTGGCTTTTGCAGGTGACAAAAAATACTCTTCTTTTCATAGAAGAGTAAAGTGTAACACAGCACTTATACTTTCTTGAGAATATGGGATTATTTTACCGAGGATCTGAATTTTCTCTAAAAAGACAGAAATGATTTTCAATAAAGCATTTAGCAGTACAGTCCCATCACAACCAAACTGGATGAGTGGTTGTCAAAGAGAAGATGTACCAAGCAGCTATGTGTCCAGACGCTGGATTCCCATAGGGCTTTCTTCCCACTCCTAGGAAGACTCTCACCTCATAGGCTGCACTGGACAGATGGGGCATGTCAGCTAATCAGGTGCAGGTGTAAAGGAGGGTCAACCACTGCAGAGAGAGCTCGGGGTGTAGCTCAGTGATAGAACACTGGCCTAGCAGAAACCTGGCCCCAGCACTTCAAAATAACCTAAAAGATAAAGGAGGGAAAAACAATCGACTAGAATCAGACAGATCTCCAGAACCTAGGACTGTCCTTTCAGAACCCACTTCCTGAATTTTAACCTGGAGAAGTATTGTAGTGTTCCTCTTACCACCCAGGGGATTAAGGAAAAGAATTTCTGTGAGGTAACCAAATTAATTGATGGCACCTTCTCACTTGTGCTTGTTCAGTAGGAAATCTGTAAATCTGTGAGGCAATTAAGTGTCAGCGTGTGCTCTACCACTGAGCTTATGTCCTGAGCTGAGTCTTCTTTCTGTTCTTCTGATAACCTTGTACTGCCATGCCTTTGCTGTTCCCTAACCTGCCTGGCCAGTGTCTCTAGGGATTTTAAATATCCTTGTGTGCAGGCATGTTTGTACCGCTGTATATTCTTTGAGGTCTGAGGACAGCATTTAGAGTTGGTCCTTTTCATCTACTGTAGTCTCTGGAACTCAGACTCATCAGGTTTGCACAGCAAGATCTTTTACCTGCTGAGCCACCTCACCAGCCCTCTCTGACTTTTAAAATGCAGTTCCACATCTGCATAATTATTTTGGGTGACTCTTAGAAAACAGTGTTGTGTGAAGAGGAAAGAGGAGGAAGAAGAGGGGATGAGGAGGAGGAAGAAGAAGAGGAGAGAAAGAAAGAAACAAAAGGGAAAAATAATATAGTTTAACCAGGACCTTCCTGTGTAAAGACAATTCAGTTGTTGAATTACCAAATCACCAAGTGTCTACTCTGGTGCGGTCAGTATTGACTGGCGTGGGCTGAGTGAAGGGCATGGTGCAGCGGTCTGGGGTGCTCTTTACTCAGACTGCCTGAGAAAGTAAGCAAGAAGCTGGCCCAGAGCCACGGCCTCTGCCAAAGAGAAGCTGCCGTCAGGCAGCACTGGGCAAGCGGAAGCCTGCATCTCACTAAACGCTCTCACTGTCTGGATTTTTGCTTGTGTATGTTTTAACAATTTGAAATACATTATAAATATTTTATATTTGTGATTAAAACAATTTTATAGTGTATAATTATATATGATATATATATATAATTATCCATGAGTATATAAATCATATTATCTTGATATGTACCTCATTTAGAAAGGTGTGGTGACAAAGCAGAATTCCTGGCTGCCTTTGTCTAGATTTCTCAAAAAAATTTTTTTTTCCTGAGACAGGTTTCTCTGTGTAGTCCTGGCTGTCCTGGAACTCACTCTGTAGACCAGTCTGGCCTCAAACTTAGAGATCTGCTTCATTAAACCTGTGTGTGTGTGTGTGTGTGTGTGTGTGTGTGTGTGTGTGACAGAGAGAGAGGGAGAGCAAGAGACAGAAACAGAGAGACAGACAGACAATGACTATATACACAGACTGGTAGAAGGCTCAACAGGTAAAGGCACCTGCTGCTAAGCCTGTGAGGACCTATGTTCAGTCCCAGGACTCACATAACAGAAGAGAACCAACCTTGACTAGCTGTCCTTTGACATTTGTGGTCAAGCCATGGTACTTGTGTGCACTGCACACACGAACACTCTTTCTCACTGTCTGTCTCTGTCTGCTCTCCCCCACCCCTCTCTCGTTACTGTCGCTTTAAGAGTGAGTTCCAGGGCTTGAGAGATGATGGCTCAGTGGTTAAGAGCACCGGCTTTTCTTCCAGAGGTCCTGAGTTCAATTCCCAGCAACCACAACCATCTGTAGTGACATCTAATGCCCTCTTCTGGTGTGTCTGAAGACAGCTACAGAGTACACACACACACACACACACACACACACACACGCACGCACACTAAATCTTTAATAAAAAAAAAATCCCAGTGGGTTCCAGCAGAATCAGTAGGCCAGGAACTGTCATGCCCATTTACTTAGAAACTCAGGGATGTTGAACAAGTGCCCTCCAGCGAGTTGGCAGTGGCAGAGTGGACAGGTGTGTGGTCCTGGACAACTCATCGTCTGCTCCTACATGGGTGGTGATTCAAACCATACACAGTCCAGTGATTAAGGGACTAACCTAACAGTAGGACTAAATTCATCCCACTTAAGTTGTATTTCCTCACTAAACTACCTTTTTTTTCTGAATTTCACCTCTGGCTGACTATTCTTGGATTTCTGAAAATTCTGAGTAAACCTTGGCTTAACGGAAGTCCTGTTGACAGGGTAATGTGGCATTTCAGGTTTGTTCCTGGAAAGTTTCTGGCTTCCTCCTCTTAGCAGAGAGCCAGAAGCAAATTTAATTTTTAAGCATAGTTTCTCCTGAGAAAAAGTATCTGATGGGGAAGAAGCAAGGGGAACTAGAACATTACCATTCTTCCCACCCTCCACCAGGGGGCACCATTTCACCGTATTTTCTCTCCAGGTTCGTTTTTTTACTATTCCAAAGCAGTCAGTATAGATGAATGTATATATATATATATATATATAGTATATATAGGCAAATGCTCAGAGGCAAAGAGAAGAAACATTGAAATTATTCTTTTCTTAAAGCTACTAATTTATATTTTCTAGATTCCAGCCACTGGCATGTTATAACTATACAACTACTAATGTATATGGTCTTCTAGACATTTTCCTAACACATTTGCATTCATAAAAGTAACTTTATTTGCCTGGTGCAGGATAAGGTATTTTAGAGGTATATAATTTTGTTTGCTTGGTTGTTTTTTTGAGACAGGGTTTCTCACACAATCCCTGTTGTCCTGGAACTCTCTCTGTAGACTAGGCCAGCCTCAAACTCAGATTCATCTGCCTCTGCCTCTCAAGTGCTGGGATTAAAGGTGCGTGCCACTGCTGTCTGGCCTGCCTATCTATCTATCTATCTATCTATCTATCTATCTATCTATTTTTTGAGAAATGAACTCACTAAGTAGACTGAGACTCAAACTCGTGATCATCTTGCCTCAAACTCCCGAGTGCTGGGATTACAGGTATGTTTCATTATGCCTAACTTTACAGACAGATATTAAGTGAGAAACTTGATGAATTTTCCCAGTTGAAGGGCACCATTACTCAAGGAGGACCTTGAGGGCCAGCACAGTGTCCTCAGAGAGCTGTTGTTCAACTTCTAGAGTGAGAAGTAACTCCACCTGTTTTGGAATTGCATCAGTGGGGTTGTGCAGACCGTAGCCCTGTTCCTGGGTCTCCCCAGCAGTGGTGTGTAAGAATTAGCCATTCTGGCTCAGCTGTATTCATTCATCCCATGTTTTTCTGTAGTTTGTTTTATTATTTTGTCATGGTCATTTTTTTTTTTTTTTTCTTGAGACAGGGGTCTCACCAAAGTGAGACCAAAGTGCTGGCCAGCCTAGAACTCAAGAGACTCCCCTGGCTCTGCCTCCTGGAAATAAAAGCATGCACCAGTCCACAACCTTATATATTCGGTGTTAGCAAGTTTTGCATAAAAGGTCCGAACAACCTTCTAAGCTTTATAGGTCCTGTAGTGCCTGTCACAGCTTCCTTGCTCTGCCACTGTCGTATACAAGTACCATAAACACGTAGAAGTTGACTGATGTGGCTGTGTTCCAGTAAAGCTTCAAAAGAGAGCGAATGTCTTTGTCAGCTACTGCTTAGTTTTAAAAGAAATCCAGCTGAGAAGATGGCTCAGCACACACTGCTGAGGGGAAAATGTGTGGGGAGGGTTGAGTTTGGATCCTGAGCACAGATGTAGATGCTGGGCATGGTGGCTTGCCTATAATCTCAGCACTCAGAAGGTGGTAGGGAAGACTAGTGATTCGGTGAGCTTTGCATGTGAGTCAGAGACTCTGCCTCAGTACGTAAGGCGGGGAGTGAGGGAAACTCCTCATGTCATCCTCTGGCTGTGCATCTGTGTGTGCTCAGAGTATAGGCATACATGCGTGTACACATGCACACCATGTGCAGTGTACACAAAACTAAGACATTTTAAAAATAAGATGATTTTTAAAAGAATTAAATGTGGTATCAAGATCAAACTTCTTGAGATGTCATAAACAGCCCCGTAGTGCATCATTTCCCTGTGAAGAGAATTCCAAAAAGGAAACTAACAGCCAGCATTCTTTTTTTCTGTATTGTAGTCTCTGGCAAACATTGACGATGTTGTGAACAAGATTAGACTTAAAATAAGGTAAGTAATTCTGCGTGATTTTTAATGAAAGTGTATTGTTAATCTAATCATATCTGAATCACATTTTTTTTGCTGAAAGCACTGAAATCTCAAATTTAAAAATGATTTTTTTCTTGTGGCTATTCATTTAAATTCAATGGCAGAGTTTAATTTTTTGGCCCCTATTTAAAATGAAGGGAGCTGGAGCAGACTGTTAAAAACCAGTTATCATCAAGCAGGCTGTGGGGGTGCACACCTTTAATCCTAGCACTTAGGAGTAGGGACAAATGGATCTCTGAGTTCAGAACCAGCCTGTTTTATATAGCCAAGGCTGTACAGTGAGACCCTGTCTTAAAACATACCAAGACAAGACAAAAAAAATCTTCAGGGCTGGGAATGTAACTTAGTAGAGTACTAACCCGGCATAAAAACATGAGGCCCCAGATTCAATCCTAAGCATAGCATAAACCCATAAATCAGGTGTGGGTGTAAACACTTATAGTCTTAGCATGTGGGAGGGAGAGGCAGAAGAATCAGAAGTTCAAGGTCATCCTTGTCTACACAGTAAACTGGAGACCTGCCTGGGATATATGAGACCTTATCAAAAAAAAGGGGGGGGGGGGAGGAAGAAGAGAAGTTAGTTGACTTTCAAAGAAGGCGATGACTTTGCCACAATGTTTTAATGCTTTTATTCTTTAATCGGTTTGCCTTTTTTGTTGTGCTAAGGCCAGCCATGGAGATGGGATTATATCTTTTGGTCACCTGTAGCTATAATATTTAATCTGCAGGTTGACTTGGATGTGGCCCAGAATTAAACTCTGTGGTTAGCCCAGGGCCTGACTGTCCGTGTCCTCATCAGGTGCTTCCTCCCCAGTGGCCTTCTTCTTATCCACATTTGCATTTATAAATTCGGTACCTAAGAGGTACTGAATACACGTCTTTTCATTAACTATGTAGCTTGACTACACTGCTTCAAACTAATTTGGGGTGTTTGTGTGTGCTTATTTATTTCCTTTTAAAATATTTATTTATTTAGAGATGGGGTCTCTCTATATAGCCCCTGACTGTTCTAGAACTCAACTATGTAGATCAGGATGACTTCAAACTCAGAGATCCACCTGCCTCTGCCTTCAAACTGATAGTATTTGAAGGTAGGTATGTACCACCATATCCAGCTTGGTTTAATTTGATTTTTTTTAATTAGAGAAAATATTTTAAAACTTGAAAATGTTCATTTTGAGTCTAGAAGATGAGTTGTTATTCCCGCCCCCAACGTGCTTTAGATCTTTCCTTAAAGGGTACTGCCCCTTAAGTACGTTGTCCCACTGGTGCCTTAGGAAGCACAAAGAGGAGCTAGAGAAGGCTTATTTATTAAGAGCACTTATTGCTCTTAACACAAAAGGGCCCAGGCTTGCTTACCAGCTCTCACATGGTGGCTCACAACCGTCTAGAACTAGTCCTAGAGGATCTGACACCTTCTGACCTCTGCAGGCACTAGGCATACATTCATGCATACATGCAGGTAAAATAGTCATACATATTAAATAATAAAATAAGTAAATTTAAAAAAAAGCCTCTTTGTTGTTTTGCTAGCTTCAGCTTTAGTGGCTCTAGAGGAGATCTTAATGCTGCCAGAGTTTATGAAGAGAAGTAGAAACATCCTGGTGATCCAGGGAGCCCTGTCAGCTAGGCATTTCCTGCACTCTTGCTACGGTGTTTTAAATAGATGCTTCAGGCGCAAAATGAAGCTAACTGATAGAAATCTGGCCTCTTCTGGTGGAGGCCCTGTGCAGTGGCCCTTGCTGAGCCCAAGGGAAAAAGAAATCCCAGAAGCCATAGACCTGCCTCTAACACTGTCAGAGCACAGAGTAAGCTCTGATTTCACAAATCACACTGGCTCCTTGACCCTTTTAATGTCACCAAAGTAGAGACTTTGCAGTTGCTAATTTGAATCTGCTAGTTTCTTTCCATAAAACATCTCTAACTTTGCCACTGCTGGTTTAATCTAAAAACATTTACAGTCTTACTGGCCCTTTCAGCCACTTCTGAATAAGAGTTCTTGCCCTTCTGTAAACGAGATAATGCCTATGGCGGCACTGATGGCAGCTTCGTGTGTTTGTTTTGCTGCTTGTAGTTGTTTAGGACAATGCACTAAATAGGCACAGCCTGCAAAAGCTGGTGAGGAAATCACTGACTTTCTACCCAGAATAGAGGTCACTTAAATGACTCGTATCTTACTCCCTCCCCCCCTTTTCTTTTGGGCCAGGAGACTGGATGACAATATCCGGACTGTCGTAAGAGGTCAGACAAATGTGGGGCAGGATGGAAGGCAAGTAAGTGACGCATCCCTCTACATTAATTACATTACATTAATTACAGTCCCCTGATTTTTTAAAGACCAAAACCAAAACCAAACCAAACCAAAACAAAACAAACCAAAACAAACAAACAAAAAAAACCCAAGTGATCAAAATGTTGAGCAGTTTGTTCGCAGTTTGCTAGTCTGTTCCTATAAAGCAGGAAGCATGATTGACCGCCCCACCATGTCAGGGGCTCAGACCAGCCATGAGCTCTCACTCTGTATCCTCCAGACCCACATCACTCACATATTAATGCACAGCTCACCCAGAGCCAGCAGCCTGCATCCTGTGCTGGATGAACTGAAGGGCCCTGGTATTCATCATCCCAGACATGTCCATGTCCTGTGCTGAACTTAAGTGCCTGCTGTGGTCTGCAGCTTGGTTGCTGGAGAAGACACTGATATACGGTAGCCAGCCAGCAGAACTGGGTTTGTTCCAGTCTCCCAGTCTCACTAAGGAGGGCCATTGTGAGGGGATGAAGAGGAAAGAAGCTGTGGAGAGGACGTCTCTTCCGTAGTTAACCCATTTCTTGTTTCTTTGGATTGTCTTCTGAGAGAGCTGTGGTAACAGAAATGCTGAATGTGCCTTTCCTTTCCTCTCCACAGTGTCTAGCCCTCCCTTTCAATTAGTAGGCCTCACTCCTTCATTGTCCTGCTTGGCTTTTTGCATCACTGGGGATCAAACCCAGGGCCTTGTGCACATTAGACAAGTGTTCCACCAAGTGTAGGTGGTTTTGAGACATTGTTACCTGTGTAGCCCAGTCGTCCCACTCCAGCCTGCCACATGCTGGGTCACAGGTGCAGCCCACCATGGCCAGGTCTCCATAGCTGCAGTGTAGCTTCTGAAATCACTCTGTGCTGCTTAGCTGTAGAGTGTAGAAATGGAAAGTCCAAGGTAGAAATCTCTTCATCTTCAGCATCCCTGTTTCTGCTGCTAATAGCTCAAAGATGTCTCGACGATTACATTTTTCAGTTTTATATTTCCTGTTGTTGCTTTTTATTTATTTGTGGGCTTTCTTTTTGTATCTATCTTTATTTTATGTGGTGTACATGTGGAGATCAGAAGAGGGTAACTTGGAATTGGAGTTACAGATGGTTGTGAGCTGTTATATGCGTGTTGGGATACACACACACACACACACACACTCACTCACTCACTCACTCACTCACTCACTCTGGTGCATGTGATGGCCAGAAATCAAAGTCAGCTGTTTTTCTCAATTGCTTCTACCCTATATTTGTGACAGAATTGCTTACTGAACCTTGAGCTCATCAATTTGACTAAACTGGCAAGCAATCCCCCAAGGATCCTTCTGTTTTTGCCTCCCTACTGCTGTATCTGGCTTTTTATGGGTACTAGGATTGAACTTAGGTCTTTGTGCTTGAGAACCAAGTATCTTACCTACTGGGCCATTGCCCCAGATCTTAACTGCTGAGCTACGTCACAGCCCCTGACCTTGTTCTTATCACCAGTGTTTGCTGCTGTTAGCTCTCTAAAGGTATCCTGCTTCCTGACCTCTTATAGGTTTAACAATTTGGTTTTATCTACTGGGTCCCCTGTTAACAGGACCTTAGGAGTAATAATCAGGAGGAAGGTTCCTGAATTATGCTGATTGACTTCTATTTCTTGTGTCTTGCCATTTGCCACTTCAGAACACTCTGTGCCTTCTGACACACTGAGTAAAGTCAAACACAATTTTTTGCTGCTTGAGGTGGCCTTCAGTGTTTCCAAACTCTGTTTCTTTGTTTATCCTGAAAACTTTCTGCTCTGCCACATGCCGCATGCTTTCTGCCCCATGCATACTTTTGTACCTGTATTAGCTGTTTATCATTGCTGTGCCAAAACACCCAACAAGAAGTAGTTTAGAGGAGGAAGAGGTCATTCTGGCTTACAGTTGGAGGGGAGACATCTATCATGACCGGGAAGGCATAGCGGCAGGAGCACTAGGCAGCTGGTCACATTGCATCCACAGTCAGGAGGCAGGAAGAAGGGAATGCTGCTGCTCAGTAGTTTCCTCATTAGGTCAGGCTAGGACTGTAGCCTGTGGAGGTTAGGGTGGGCCGTCCTGCTTTCTTAGCGCGCTCTAGACAATGCTTCTCCACTTGCCTCTCGTTAGGCCGGCCGGCAGTCTCCTCTATTCAGGCCTGAGTGGATTTGTTTTTGTTGGCTTTTTTTTCCCCCTTCTTTCTTCCAGTTTCTACATTTTAAAACTATTCATTTAAAGGCCATTTCAAATACTGCTTTTTTAAAGAATGTTGTTTTATTTTTCCCATCTGAATAACATCAAAGGAATCATAATTTCAGGCCCAAGGAGACTTGACCTTTATCTGACTCTCCTCATCTACAGGGAGGAGACAGATGTGTGTCCTTCCTACTTGTCACTCCTCAGCCCTCTGCTGTGCCTGGCCTTCTGACTTCATGATCTCCCTTGGCTTACTTATCCTCTTGGTTAGTTTGTAGGCTTCTTGAAAGCAAGAACCCTTTTATTATCTTTACATTTCAGTTCAAATAGTCCTACATGCAACTACACTGAGTCTTTGGTGTGTCTTAGATTAACTTGGGGCTTCCCAAACACTAGGCAAGTATGTGTAGTGCTATGGCTGAGCTGCATCTCCAGCCTGTGGCTCATGTGTGACTAGGCCCAGGCTGCTGCTGTTTGGAATAGCACTACTGTATTTTTTGACTCGGCCTAGATTGAGAACAGCTCACCAGGAGAGTCTCAGGTATGTGAAATCCTAAGAAAGCAAAAAGAAGCTGATGATTCTTCAGGACTGTTTGTTGGGTCGTGCCCGATCCGAACACACCCTGGCCACTACCTGTGTGTCATGCTAGAGCAGCATAGGGGAGGGACCCCAGAAGGGGTGTGTCTCAGGAGTGCCTCCCCACCTTCACATGGCTGCCAGCAGGGCAGCTCGAATTTCAGAGAACAAGACCGTGTTTTCAAGAATGTTTAGATCGAATTTCAGTCTGTGATGGAATTTTGTGTTCGTCTCCTTGGAATCCAGACAGAGGAAGCCCAGAAGAAATAATCGCTTTTCCTGTCATCCCTCCATCTGTCTCCCCAGCAGACTGAAATGCAAGCTCAAGTGCAGGCTTTCAGTAGAGCGTGCTTGGTTCTGTCCTTGTCAGTTCCTAGGGCTAGTGACTCTGGTAGGTGGCTTGCTGATGGGAGTCTCCAGCTGACTGGCACAGATGAGGGGAATTATGGTGTGCCAAAATACTGGGGTTTATAGGTCAGGAGGCCCCATGTTCCCCTCTTACCTAGAGGACAAGCAGGATTTGCTTTTAGAACTTATCTTCTCGGTGGCTGAGAGCACGCAGGACAGCAGCAGTAGAGTCAGAGGGAGGCGCCCTGCCCAGAGCCCACCAGAGCAGCCGTGGAGAGACTGGCCTTACTGCATATCATAGAGTCTTATTTGAATTTGCTTGCTTTTTTGTTGTTTTGGGTTTGTTTTGTTTTTTGAGACAGGGTCTCATGTTAGTGCCTTATGACCCTCTGACTTCCACCTCCCAAGTGCTAGAATTACAGGTGCATGCCTCTAGACCTGATTCTCATGATCTCCTGAAAGACATTTTTAAGAAATTTACAGTTGGGGAGGGTCATCAGCATGTGCACATCAGCACAGGCTGGAATCCGAGAACCAGTGGGCGGAGTCAGTTCTGTGTCCTTTTCTATGGTTCCAGCATGGAGCCCAGCTTGCTAGACTCCACACTGCTCGCCGTCTCTTGGCCTTGTGAATTACATTTTAGCAGGAAAGTTCCTTTGTGTTCTCTCTCTCTCTCTCTCTCTCTCTCTCTCTCTCTCTCTCTGCGTGTGTGTGTCTGTGTGTGTCTGTGTGTCTGTGTGTGTGTCTGGGTTGTCGGTAGAAGATCAGTGTGTCTCCACCTTACTTTTGAAGCAATTGGTCTTTCACTGAACCTGAAGCTCACAGAGTGAGGCTGGCTAAACAGCAATCCCTGGATAGCCACTCTCCAGCACTGAGATTATAGGTGCATGCTGCTGCACCCACGTTTTCTGGGGTGCTAGAGATCAAACTCAGGCCCTCATGCTTCTTCACTGAGCACCTTACCCAAACCCCGAGGAAAGTTCTTTTTAATTGTTTGGAATTGGGCTTGGTGGTCATGCCTTTAATCCCCACACTCAAAGCACTCAGGAGGCAGAGGCAGGAGGATCTCTGTGAGTCCAAGGCCAGCCAGCTTGGTCTACAGATAGAATTCTGGGCCAGTCAGCTACATAATGAAATCTTGTCTTAAAAAGTTTTTTTGTGGGATGGAGAGATGATTCTGTAGTTAGGAGTGCTTGTTGCTCTTTCAGAAGACCTGAGGTTCCTAGTACCCATGTTGGGCAGCTCACAGTCACCTATAACTACAGCTATAGCAGATCTGATGCCTTTGGCCTTTATGAACACCACACTCCTACGTACAAGCCCACACCTAGACACATGCATACACAGAAATAAATACTTAAAAATATTTGGGCAGATTTTTAAATAGAAAATTCAATGAGGCTGTTTTTAGTTTCTAGAATACTTGCTGCTTGGTTAGCAATCAGTTAAATAAACATTTTGGAAAGCCTTTGGTTGTTGACTGCCCCTCATGTGGGTCTGCATGAAGTGGTCTAGTCTGTGACTTCTAACCAGACTACAATGCTCTTACAAAATTTCTGTGACACCAAGTCCTCCCCATTTTCATCTGTTGAGATCATCAATCCACAACTTTAATTAAATGTCCAAATGTTGAAAATGTGTGGACAGTGAGTCAGTTCAGCAAATACATGCTCTGATATGCTCTAAAATGTGTGCAACTTTCCAAGAATTAAAACAGACAACTAGAAGGTAGCTAGAAGGAGGTGACTGTAAGAGCAGGTTAGAGGAGGGAAAACTGGGATTGAAGTTGCAAGAGGGGGAAGCATGGCCAGTTCCCAGGGAGCTTGCTGAGAATCGCTGACACATTTCCCACTTTTTCTCTTGTGTGCAGCTTGGCCACAGCACGGCTGTTTCTTTGAACAGAGGATGACTGAGGTTTAGGAAAGGAAGAGAATCAATAGCATCCTCTCCAGCTCTTTGCTTATTGAAGTCCAGGTTTGGAAAAAGCTGTAGACAGTTGTAGCGTGAGCTTCAATCTAATCAAAGTTACTTTCTATGGCTTCTTTGACAGTTTGTGATTCTGCAGAAGTATAAAAATGTATATGATCACAACTGTCCTGGCCCACAGGGTGGACTCTTCCAGGTGTGCTCAGCTTTAACTGTGAGAAACCTCTCAGACTGCCCTGGGAAGGGAAGTAGACTCCTCCTTAGCCCTCATCAATCTCGGTTCTGCCAGGTGGACCACATACACCCAACCCCTTTCCCTGGGATAGTTTCTGCCGTTTAGAATGGCTGTGGGCCTCCTTTTCTGACATAATCATCCTGGATTTCCTTAATTCTCTGATGTTATTTCTAGAGCTTTCCCTGTTATTAATGGGATTTGTCAGCATTCCCCTTAATGTGAGATCCTCAAAGTAGACACTGTATAAATGTTCAGGGGGTGCTCTATCTTCTTGTTTGAGACTGGAGCCTTGTGAGGAATCCCTTTCTAGGGAGACACAGATCAATCTACCCTCTCCTCACAAGGTCCCAACAGCAAACCAAAATACAGTTTCACCAGAAGTCACGCTGGGGAACAAATGAGTTTATAGAATTTACTTGCAGTGTATGGGCAAGGGGTTACTGACAGGAGTTTGGGTGGCCCCAAAGAATGCTTGAAAGTCTTCACCCCATGTGACTGCTAGCTTCCTCATAGCAACACACATAGAAGTTCTACTTTAACCTTCACCAGCCAATGTTCTCTAACTCCTCCCAAGATTCTCAAGCCATGTGCAGTGTGGCAGAATTGCAGGCAGATGGCTTGGAAAACCAACTGACTTCTCGGATGAGAGTCCAGTAACCTTCCCACGCCCTTCTTTTCTGAGGGGACGCCATCTCTCTACAAACCAAACGGTTACTGATGGATTTGTCAACCCCTGAAATTAACTACATTTTCATGTGGATAGACATATTCTGGAGGGAAGACAGTGATTCTTTTTTCTGGAGGCTCTGGGGGAATTTGCAGCTCTTTGGAATTAAGTGGCACTGCTGAAGATCCTGCTCTCCTGCTCCCCAGGGGTTAGTGGGGGGTTCAGCAGCCATATCACTTTGTTGGCCTCCACAATTGCTAGCCCCCTGCAGCCCCGTAAGGATGGCCTTGCAGGTAAGAAAGCAACATAAACAGCTTAGGTTGCCAAGTGTGTGGTCCTTTGGGAGAGTGCACGAAGGGAGACAGTTGTAGCTCAGTCGTCAGGGCCGAATGGAGATCTGGCATTGCCGGATCTATCAGTGTTTCAGGAGAAGTCAGGAGTCTGGGTTTTCTGTGCCTCTCCCAGCTCTATTAGTTGGCTTGTGTTTTTCCCAAACACTGTAAAGGCCAAACAAAACATGTGTGGGCCAGCACTCTGCACCACTGCCCCGGGTCTTGCTCATATGAACCTCATTTAAACTCTCTCCTCTGTCTGTTCGGTAGATTCTTTATAATTTGTGCCAGACTTTGTATGTCCTACCCTCGGTTGTATCTCCTGTTTTACTTGATTGTTTGAACCTACCCAGGTCGCTGTAATCTCAGTGACTTCACCATCAAATCTGCCACATGTGCCCTCTCTCTCCACTCAAGCTGTTGATGAAAAAGTGGAGCAGGCTGGCTTCAGAACCCTGTGCTCTGTCATCAGACACTTCCTGTCCCCTCCTCATTCTTACTTCAGTCTACAGTGCCAGGCCCAGAAAACACAGGATTCTTACCTGTTCTTCGTTATCATCCAGGGTATGATGATACCTCTTCTTCTGTGTGTGTGTACATGTGTGTTTTGGTTTGCTTGCTTGTTTGTTTTTTAAGATTTATTTTTATTTATGTGTCAGCGTGTGTAATGCATGTATGGGTTCTCATGAAATTACAAGCAGTAGTGAGCTGCCTGACATGGGGAACCAAACTCATGTCCTCAGGAAGCCAGCAAGTGCTCTTGACTACTGATCCATCTCTCCAGCCCCTCCCCTTTTTTATTTTTGAGACAATATCTCATATAATGGACCAGGCTATGCTAGAACCAGTAGGCAGACCAGGCTGGTCTTGAAGTACTGATCATCTTTCTTCTGCCACCTGAATTCTAGGATAACAGGTAAGGCAATATCTTGCTAGACTCAGGGCCATGTTTCCTAATCACTGTGTTTATTTTCTCCAGAAAAGGAGGTTAACATACTTAGTTGCTTCACTTGTAATAGAGACACCATGAAATTTATAAACCAAATCTGGAAAGTGTGCTGCTTCCCAAGGAGAAATTAGCCATTGCTTTCCATCATTAAAAATTAGCACCTCATCTAATTCAAGCATCAGAACAGAAATAATGTTTCCAAGACCGAAGTAGGTCAGTGTTAGGATGACCACACGGTGCTGATCCTTAGTGTGTAGCTGAGTTTGCTCTCAGCAGTGTAATGGAGGAGTGTGTGTGTTCCGCCTTCACCATTCTTAGTTATAACGTCCTCTCATCCTTCCTGGGGAAAAGTTAAGCCCACTGACTGATGACATTAATTAGGAAAAAATGACAGTACTTTTAAAGAATATACACATGCACACACACACACACACACACACACACACACACACACACACACACCAATTGTCAGTGGAGAATGGCAGTGCACATCTACAATCTCAGCACTTGGGAGGCTTAGGCAAAAAGATCATGAGTTTGAGGCCAGCCTGGGCTACATACTGAGGACCTGTTTGTAATAAATAACTAAATACATGAATGAATAAATGAATGAATGAATGATGAATAAACAAATAACATCTGCTTCTTGGTTTCTCCTTCTAAATATACCACTTTAAAATGCTTAAGCTTTTTGAAGTATAAGCTATTAGTAACTTCCCATTAGTAAGTAATTGATACCAGCTGGACATTCTCCAGCAGCTGACCACAGAGGTGCAAACCACAGCACCTGTCCCCACACTCCATCCCTCACCGTCTGGGGCGTGTCTGTGGATCTGTGTTTGTCTGTCTTTCTGTCCTGTGTCTCTTTTTTTGCATTGTCCCTTTCAGAATGTTTTTAGGCTGAAATTGCAGTGATGTGAGCGTGTCCCAGGAATGCAGACAGCACTGATTGATGGAACAGCCTGGCTGACAGCCTTCCCTAAGCATAGTGTCTGTCCCTCATATGGCTTGAGCCTGGCTCCCACTCCCTACCGGGACTTCTTACATCTGGTGCAGAGGCTAAGGCTGGCTTGTCTTTCCTTGACAAGTTTGTATCCATGTGAATGTTCTCCTTTGCTTGCTTCTAGAACACGTAGCTGTGGCTAAAGCGAGAGCTTTTGCTTATTTAGCTCTGCGTGTGCCTGGTTTAATCTACTCCTAAAACACATGCTTTCATTGCGCGTGAGCCCTGATAGCACATTGTCTTCCATTTAGTGCTTTGAGACAGGGTCCCTTTAAGTAGCCCAGGCTGGCTTCAAGCTCAGGATATAACCCAAGCTGGCCTTCGTCTCAGTCCTCCTGTCCATCCTCTCACATGCTGGGTTTACAGGTAAGAGCCACCATACTTGGCCCACCATGGTGGTGCCTTTTTATATTTTTCTCACGAACATAGCTACAGACTCATTGGACCTCTGCCATTTGTCCTGTAGAACCCTCATTTTCAGGCAGCCTGTGAGGAATCTAAACAGCTATTTTTCTCTGTCCTCTGACTAAAGCTGAACGTTTCAGTCCTCAGAGTTAGCCATTGGGCCGTGTTGCCTGTCAGTGTGGTGGCATGGTCAAGTTGACAATGCTTGAGCTGAGCCTTGAATTTGAACTTCACCTCTGCTGTTTTCTGTGTCTGTAGGACATGATACCTCTTTCAGGTCCAGATTCATGCTCCCTCTACCCTCCTTTATCTCTTTTAAGACAGGGTTTCTCTGTGTAGCCCTGGCTGTCCCAGAACTTGTTCTGTAGATTAGGCTGCCCTGACTCAGAGATCTGCCTGCCCCAGCTTTCTGAGTGCTGGGATTAAAGGTGTCTGCCACCACACTTGGCCTTTGCCCCAGGTTCTCATCTGAGCCATGAAGATATTGCCTTCCTCAGGGTGGTGAGGTGAGGATAAGAATGAATGTATTTTAGACACCCCCCCAACTGCTGGGCTCACTCAAGTTTAAGAGGGGCTGTAATGTTGCGGGTGTGGCTGCTGATGGTGACAGCCCTTGGAATACCTGTGTCCCAGATTCTGTATGTCCAGATATCTGCTGGATTCCTGTGTCTTTCCCATTCCTACTGCCCTACTTTAATGCCACTCCAGGGACCTACCTGTCCTTCTAAGCGCTGAGCCACACTCTCAGCCCACGTTTCCTGCTTCATGAGCTAATTTTATATATGTCACTTATTCAAAATTCTTTGACTCTGATGTCTAAGTTTCTTTCTGCTGCTATCTCAGTTTCCATTTGTTTTCTGTGCAAAAAAAAAAAGTTGTCTTTCCTGTTCCGTCCCCTACATTGAACTAGATTAGCCAACATTAGCCAGCATGGACTTTTCAAATGACTACTTGTCATTTCTGCCTTTTCTTTTTCATTCATTATCTTTTACTCATGTGCTCATTGTGTGTATTACTTTTTTTTTTTTTTTTTGAGACAGGGTTTCTCTACACCGGTTGGCTGGCTGACTGTACTGGAACTCACTATGTAGACCAGACTAGCCTCAAACTCATAGAGATCTGTCTGCCACGGCCTCCCTACTACTGGGATTAAAGGCATGTAGTACTATGATTGGCTCATGTATACTACTTCTTCTTCCTTCTCTATCTTATTTGACCTTCTTTGAAAAAAAAAAGGTTTTGTGTGTGTGTGTCTGTGTGAGGAAAGGAGGGAAGGAAGGAGAAAGGGAGAAAGAGACTATGTACATATATGTGTGATATGCCAGTGCATGCACCTTTGCACAGCATATGCAGGCCAAGGAGGCTGGCCAGTGTCCTCTATCACTCTCCACTGTATTTGAGACAAGGTCCCTTATTGAACTTGGAGCAAGGTTGCTGTTTAGCAAACCCCCTGTCCTGTCCCCACGGTGTGGGGTTACAGGTACATGTGTGATCATGCCTGGCTTTTTATTGGTGCTGGGATCTGAGCTCAAGTATTCCTGCTAGTTTAACAAATGCTCTTATCTATTAAGCCATCTCTGTGTCAGCTGAGGATAAGAATCTTAAGGGGAAGGCTTTTTTCTGAATACCACATTGGCTACATCTTTAGTTTTCTAAGGTGGTGTCTGCACTTGTGCTGACTCACACAGATATGGTTCTGGTTCTTAGAATAGATGCATGCACCTGAGTTTATGTGTCTATCCCATGTTTGCAGGGGCCCGTGAAGGTCAGAAGAGTACACTGGATCCCCTAGAACGAGAGTTGCAGACAGTGGGTGCTGAGAACCAAGGCTGGGTCCTCTGCAGAAATTGTTTTATAAAATTTCACTTGAGAACAGAGCTAAGTGTTAAAGGACTATGTTTAATTATCCTCTTTACTTTTTTTTTGCTAAATTTGGTTAGTTAATATGGCATACAGAGGCAGGCTTGGTGGAGGGTGGCACATGCCTATGACCCCAGCACTTGAGGGCTAAAGAAGTAAAATCTTGAGTTCAAATCCTCTGGGCTGCATGGTACAACCTTGCTCCAAAAATCAAAGAAAGACATAACTTTTGCCTCTTCATTCACATTGCCACATTTAAAAACCATTTTGTACCCACTATTGTGTGTCTGTATGTAAGTGTGGGCTGTGTACGAGGGCATTTATATAGAAGTCAGAAGACAACTTTGTAGAGTTTACTCTCTCCTTCCACCTTTATTCGGGTTTGGGAAACCCAACCTAGGTTGTCAGACTTGTGTGCTAAGTATTGTTACCTTCTGAGCCTTCTTTCCATCCCCATATCCTTTTATTTTCGACAGTTTTTTTTGAGATAGAATGCACACACAATATAATTTATCTGTTTAAACCGTCTCTTTATACTACTCAGTCTCTTGATGTTGTAGGTTGTGAATATGGAAAACTACATAGGATGCATGTGACATAATGCACTGTAGCGTTGATCACAGCCACAGTGCTGTGTGAGAGTCACTGTTCCCTGCATCTCATTTATCCTGACAGAAGCTCTGGAATCATTAAGCAGAAGCTCCTGTAGCCTCCAGTAATTTTCCCTGTGGATTTTCCTTTTCTAGTATGCCACATAAATGGAATCCAACAATATCTATCCTTTTGTTTCTGATATATTTTGCTTTTATCTGCAAGGTTTGTCTGTATCAATGCTGTGTACCAGAACTTCATCTCCTTTATGGCGGAGTAATAGTACCTTATATGGACCCACAGCATTTTGGTTTTCCTTCCATTTGCTCAGGTCCATTCTTTTAGTTTATTTCAGTAAATACTTGAGATAGAATTACTGGATAATTTATTTTAGTATTTAATCTCTTTAGAGACATTTCCCACATTGTTCACAATGTTAGTGCTTTTCTTTTTTGGCTAAACACAGTACATAAGCATGCTTCCTATTTAGCCTTCACTTAAAGAGTGAAACTCTATGTTTCAGATAAGCCATTCATAGGCTTAAGCTTTTTGTACCAGCTAAAACCACCCTGCATTTGTCTTTGGCTGAGTTAACAAGTTCAACCATCAGGCTGTTTCCTTCCTGACCATAGGCTTACAAGTCCCACCCGTCTGCTGCGTGGTTATTGAAAATAGCCTTAGAAAACCAGTGTGCCAAGTGGGGGGAGGGGAGTTTTATTCTTCCTCTGAGCCATGCCCACATAAATTGGCCCAGCATAATGGTTGCCACCTCTCCATTTCCATGTTAAAAGCACTCAGGTACAAGCTGAGTCTGGAGTCTGCACCTGAAGAGGTGGGGTCCCCATCACCAAGTCACTGTCACTCTTGCTTTGACTGCTAGCACCTGGAGACTTGGAAAGGAGAATCCCACTTTCAAATTAGGTCTTTGCCTTAGGGGGCAAAATGGCAATTATTCTGTTTACCAACAGGCAGAGCTTTTCTGGGTCTCAGGTCTTTAGCTCAAGAAGTCATTCAGCTGTGTTAAAACAATGGGTGGGAATCTGAAACCCTGTCTTCACATACAAACTTGGCCTCCATTTTTCTTCCCTCTTTTAGCCACAGAAATACAGTATTTAGAGCAATATGGGCTCAGCTGTGTTTGTTCATCATATTTTCATTAATAATGCCTAGCTTTCAGGGTAGTCTATAATAAAGCTGTAAAATATCCTTTGCTCTGACTTGGACTCCCAGCTCTCTTCCAGGGGAGAATTAATTTTGTAAAACCATAGACAATGCTTTTCTAGTCTGTTTTGGTCTGGTGTTTTTCAGTTGTCTTTATTAAAGCTTTTTTTTGAAAGGTTCATAATTTTATTACTGGACAAACATCCTACTTTAGACATGAACAAGTCTTTAGGTTAAAAATGTTAAAATCCATCTGGTAGGTCTAATCGATGACCACCATTCAGCATAAGCCCTCAGTCTCGCAGTTGTGTGAATCCTCACAGGCCCAGCTTCGTTCTCCTCCAGTGTCTTCTCTTAGAGTTGTACCTGATTTTGTTACCAGTTTTCATCCGAATCCACTGAGGAATAGGATGATTTTGCTTTTGTTTCTTGGCCAGGAATCGCTTGATTCTGAAAGTCTTGTGGGACGACATGGTGAGAGGTTGTGTCAGGCGTGGTGCGCACAATGGCAGAGGAAAGAGCTATTAAAGCTTTTAAACAAGAAACTTGTTAGTCTCTCTCAGTAGCATTGAATCACATACCAGGAGCCTAATTTCTTTTATATTTTCATTTGTTTTTGAGTCAGGGTTTCAGGTAGCCCAGGTTGGCCTCAAACTTCCTATGTAGCTGAGGATGACCTTGAATTCCTGATCCTCCTGCCTCCACCAGCTGCTAGGTCAGGATTCTGATTTCTGTTTCTCTGGGTTCCTTTTGGTATATGATTCTGATACCCAGACACAGTATCATAGCATAGCTATGGTTAAAGGGAGACACTTCTATAGATGTGCTTACTAACAAGATTCAATGATTCCAATATTGGTTTTGTTTGTAATAAAGCAGAAGAGAGTAAAGGAGAGGTATCTGAGTGGGTAAGAGTACTTGCTCTGCAGGCACGAGAACCCGAGTTCAAATCCCCAGCACTGACATGAGAAGCCCTGTGTGAGATCCTGTGAATACTTGTATCCCTAGTGCTCATTGTAGTGAGTAGAGGATGGCTGCAGCAGAGAGCGGTAGAGAAGATGGCCTGATGTCTTCCTCTGATGCACACTCACGTGCACATACCAAACACATATATGAACTACATGCACTCACACACCCCTAAATGACTGAGTAAATACAAATGAAGCAGGAGTAAAGGTAAATTGAGAGGGCTTTGTTCTAACTCAGACCTAATTACTCCCTCTTGCTTTCATGTCACAATCAAATAGTTTTAATATTAGTTATTATTATTGTATATATACATGGTCTGTGTGTGAGTGCAGGTGTGTGGAATTCAGAGGGCAACTTTCAGAAGTCAGTTCTCCTTTTCCACCTTGTGTATGAGTTCCTTGCCTGAATACGTAGGTGCACCACATTTGTACCTGGTGCCCTTGGATATCAGAAAAGGTTGTGGAATCCTTTGGATTTGGGGTTATGGTCATGAGTTACCATGTGGTTGCTAGGAATGAAACACGAGTCCTCTGCAAGAGCACCATGTGTCTTAACTGCTGAGCCATCTCTCTAGCTCCTCATTCTTTATGGTGATGAGTATTGTACACACAGCCTCAAACATGCCAGGGAAGTGCTCCACCTTTGAGCTCTAGCCTTAGTCTCCAGTTGCCTTTTGAATTAATAACAAATACTTAGAAGCAGATCTGGGAGCCACTCTTTCTTGCTATAGAGCCCAAGAAACTAACGGATGCACGTGGGCATCCCAACAATAGCAGTGCCTGATGCCTCTGCCAGCACAGTGGAGATATGACTGCAAGCGAAACCCAAGGTTGCAAAGAGCCCTTTGTCCACAGCACACCCCACTGGCAACACTAAAATAATGGGGATCACTGAGCTCCCAAAGCAAGTAGGTGAAGCGGGAAGAGGGCACATGCAGGTGAAGTCTCTTAGCCACAGCAAATCCTTTGACAGGGTGTCCAGATACAGGGAATTAAGATGAAGTAAGGAACCTTTGACTTGGCGCTGGAAGTCTGGCTGTTTGTAGGAAGCCATTCTTTGTTACACTTGGACAAGCTGTTCTCTCAGTGTGCCTGTTTCCTAGAGTATTGAATTTCTCTACCTTTTATTCAGCAAAAGCAGCTGAGGCTTTTTTTCTTAAACATTCCTTTTCTTTTGCCATTTGGGTTGGCTGCTCTGAATATTCTCCCCCACAAGGGTTGCTTTTCATCCAGGGAAGCTTTGCAGAATGCTCTGGTGTGCCTGTGGGTTCAGGGGAGTGTGTTTGGAGCTGTGAGCGATAGCTGATAGAAGCAGAACTTGAAATGTAAATGTTTAGTCTTGTTGGGCACTGCTGGTGTGCCCCACCTTGTCTTAGGATTTTAACCCCTGGCTCACGTCCCAAAAACAATAAAAAACAAGCTCATCGGTTCACATTTTTTAGTGGATGTGGTTTGCGGAAATCGTAAATAAAAGTAACTTATGTGGAACAGAGCATTTTAGCAAATAAGGTGAGAATTGCTTCCTTGCTCAGCACATTCTTTTGGTTCAGAGATTTGGAAAGAGAACAGTATTGTAAATAAACCTCCTTTATACTCCAGGTTTCTGAATGGACTGCGGAGGAGTCCATGTGGCCCTGACCAACGCTGCCAGCCCAGTGTATGCAGGAAAGCACAGTGTCGTGGTCTGAAGGGCAACAGGGAGAGTCCTTTAGCCTCTGCAACTGTTGGACATCTTTCTGGAAAAGAAGCTGCATTTGTACTATTGCTGAGGCTTCTTAGAGCACCTCTGCTCCAGCTGAGGATGCCTTGTTTCCATAGCAACAGCACTGAATGGTTGAATGGAACAAGGTGGCCCACAGTTTCAGAAAGGACTTTCTATAAATAGAAGCTACTTACTTGGATGTTTCTACCATTAGTGGATGTCATTAGAGCCTCTGTTTAGAACTCAGATTTATCTCTAGCCAGTTTCTGCTTTCTAGAAGGTTCTCTTACTAATGCTGTGGAATGATTCTTTTATTCAAATCTCCACGTGTCATTCTTCCCTTTCAGTTATTTACATCTCTCTCTCTCTCTCTCTCTCTTTCTGCATGTGCGTGTATGTATGTGTACACGTGTGTGTGTGTAGGTATGTGTACACATGTTAGTACATGTAAACTAGAGGTTGACATTGGGTATCTTCCTCAGTTGCTCTTCACTTTTTAAAAAATTAGTTCATGGAGATCAGAAGGTAAGTTGTGAGAGTCAGTTCTCTCCTTCCACCTGGTAGGTTCTGGGAATCAAACTCAAGTTATCAAACTTGGCAGCAAATGCTTTACTGAGCCATCTTGTCGTCTCCTGGTTTATTTTATGTGACAGGATTGCCTGTTAAACCTGGAGCTTACAGATTTAGCTAGACTGGCTAGCAAGCCCTGAAGATCCCCTCTTTCCCCAGGGCTGGGATTACACGTGTGCAGCACTACACAGCTTTGTACATGGGCACAGGGTCCAAACCAGCTCCTCGTGTGAGTGCTGTAAACCCACTCACATTCCTTTGTTTCTTTTTTCCTTTCCTTTTTTTTCTTCCAAGACATGTTTCTCTGTGTAGTCGCAGCTGCCCCAGAACTCACTCTGTAAGACCAGGCTGGCTCCAGCTCAGAATCCTCCTACCTCTACCTCCCCAGTGCTCTGCCTCCTCTGCCTCCCAATTAAAGGCGGGCCTCACCACCGCCCAGCTGCATGTTTACATAAAAGGCTTGTCCCTCCACTAAGCTTTTCTTTACAATCTAACACAGTCCATTTAGTAAATACACCTTTCTTCTTTTCTTCCTTCTTTTCTTAAAAATCTTATTTATGGTAGGATGGTTTTCATTGTGAGTTGTTTGTTTTGTTATTGTCTTTTAGCTTTTGGAATCAGGTTTTGCAGTGTAGCCCAGGCTAGTGTCAAGCTTGAGCTTTTTCTACCCCAACCTCCCAAGTGCTGAGCTGATCACTTTACCCAGCCAGGCACACAGTCTTTTATAAAAATAAAAAATAGTCAACTTTTTTCTGAAGCAGGATTGACTGTCAGCATGCTTGGGAGATGCTGTTCTCATTGTCCTCCCAGGATGCCAGCACATGCTAGACTTTACCACCTTGTTTTCAGAGCTCTTTCCATTAAGATTATTGATGACCTTCGAATTCCATCAGAACAATCAGAGAGCAATGTACTGGTCACCATTTAGTGAGCCCTTTCTGTGAGCATAGCTCTCATACCCAGGCAGGACTACAGATTACAAGATAAAGTTCCAGTTTAAACTGTCTTAAGCAAACAAAACGTGGGGGAAGAATTGCTGGAAAGAATCTTGTGTAGCTTGCTGTGAAGGGAGTTGAACACTTTGCACATGGAAAGTGTCTCCACAGGCCTTGTCAAACAGCTAAGGCTTAGACCTGGAGTAGTGCCTGAGTGTTGGTCTCTCTGTGTTGGCTTTGTCTCTTTCAGGAGGCCAGCCTCCTTCTCTTACTGGAGAATCTCCCCGCTTAGCTTCACATCTTCCAGTTCTTTTTTTCCCCAATTATAGTTCTGGAAAAAACCAGAATTGCATCATGGGACTGCTCCTTTGATAGGGGGCTCTGTAAGAATACCATGAGAGGGGACCTGCAAGGGTTAGGGTAAATTGAGTGAACAATTTCAAAGATTTCATCTCCCAGTCCCAGAATTCTTCCTTATAAAAGTCTTTGGAACGAGGTGCTGTTATTTCTGTTCTAGAAAGCATGAAGCTGTATCTCCTGGAGGTCAAGTGGCTCGACACAGATGACATGGCTAATGTCAAGCCTCCAAGTCCAGCCTCTGGCTCCAGAGTGCTTGCTTTTATCCAGTACAGCATGTTTCTTTCCCATGCAGTAGAAAAGAAAAGGGAGTCATCATTTAGATGTCAAGGTAAAGTGTTGATGATGGCAAAGTGGCAGGAACTCTGATTTTCTTTCAGTAACCTCAAAGTATACTACCTTAAGTTAAAAAAAAATAAAAAATAAAAACAAACCTAAAGTCATATAAGACCTTTTAAAATGAACAACAACAGGTGGTGGCACATGGGACTTCAGTCTGCCTGTGGGCTCGCCAGAAAGCAGCAATGTGATTCTCTCACAGAGCTAACTGCCAGTTAGAACCATTGTAGATTTATCCACAGGGCTGCTTAATAGTCAGGTGCATTGCTGTGGAAACTAGCCCTTTTGTCTAGCACATGGCTGGTCTTCGGAATAAAAAACAGGAGGGGAAGAAAGAAAGTAGAGGCATCTGTCCCAGGTCCCTGCCTCTTCTCTCCTGGGCCTGGTGTGACCTGGTGTGGCTGGGATTCTGCTTAGTGTGCCTTAGAGTCAGAATACTTGAAAGGTGCACATACTGTGTGTGGTGCACATGAGGATGCTCTAATGGGTTTGCTAAGTCTTAGAAGCAAGCTCAGTGGGTCACTTTTTCTCCAAGTATGTTGAGTTCTCAAAGAGGGTCATAGTAGAAACTGCTGTCTAGTGATACCCCAGGTTCAGGCCACCACCACACAGCAGTGGTCCACTTATAAGCACCTGGCAGAGGAGAAACACAGGGTGATGGGAAGCAGACATTTTGGGTTCTGTTTTTAATCTGAATCCAGTTTGAAATGGGCAAATGTTGTATTTAAATAGTGCCCAGGGATGAAGCTAGAATCTCCCAGGCATTCTCTGATTACTCATGTAGGATGTGTATGTTTGTTTTGGTTTTGTTTTTTTAAAAAAGAATCTTCTCCTCCCATAGGCCTGACTTTTCCCAGGTATGCAGTGTTCTGTGGTACAGTTGACTATCGTAGGCCAGATAGCAAATACTAGGATGTATGCGTGTGGAAAAGAGACTTACTCTATAGAGCAGATGCTTCAGAGGAAACATTTTGACTCTGGGAAATGAATTACATTAAGTCTCACCCACTTAAGTACACTATTATAACAAGCAAAGACTGAAAAAAATATCTAGCAGACCATTTATCTTTCTTGAGGTCTGAAATCTAAGACTGTGAGCCTTGCTTTCTGGAAATGGAAAGCAGTGCCCTCAGTGGAGGCGGTCTGCGGAGGACACAGGCAGGAGCTTTCTCTGAGCCTTGGCACTTAGCATATAACCTGTTCGCATGCCACTATAACATAACATGCCTTAAACATCACATACAAGCCATGGTCAAGAAGGGAAGTCCTTTCTAGTGGTCTGTTGCCTACAAGGCCTCTATGGTCTTTTTGACATCATGACTCAAAAGCATGTAGAAGCCTCCAATGAGTTTAGAATATACTCACCGGTCTCCTGTAGCAGTACCTTGGCATTAAACTCAGCTACCCCAGCAGATGCTACCGATCTAAAGTGTAATGCTGTGGTTGACTTTGAACCCCTGCTTATAGCTTGAGGTTGTTCTTGAAGTTGGGGGATCGGTGAAACACTAAACCTGATGCAGAATAGTTTTAGCACTGCCACTCAATGCTGATACTTTTAATCATCTGGAAAAGATTTATTCAATTTCAGCTGCACTATATAGCTTTGGCTAGATGCCCTTGGTAAAGGGCCCTATAACTCATTGGCAGGGCCATGTTCTTTTTAATTTAATTTTATATGTATGGATGTTTTGCCTGCATGTTTGTATGTGCACCCCACCATGTGTGTGGAGGCCAGAAGAGGGCATCAGACCACCTGGAACTGGCATTATAGTGAATTGTGAGTTGCCTTGTTTGTTCTGGGACTTGAACCTGGGTCCTCTGCAAGAACATCCAGAATTTAACTGCTGAGCTGTCTTTGCAGACCCACCAGGGCCACTTTTGAGACTGAGAGGGAGCTATTCATATTTATACTGAGACATACTATGACCCCTGCATTGGACAGCTGAGGCAGAATTGTGGTTTAAGGGCAATTTCTACTGCATGATGAGACTTGGGCCCAAGTTACTGGCTCAATTAAGAGTGCTAGTCTGGCATCCAGAAGTAAAGCCCTGGGTTTGATCCCTAGGGTTTGATCTCAATACCACACGGTAGTAATTACATACATGTCTGTAATCCCAGGACTAGAGGCAGGAGGAGTAAATGTTCTAAGGAAGCCTGGGCACGGTGAGGTTGTGCCTCAACAAAACAAAGCAATGCAAGCCAATCTAAAACAATAATAACAAGAATAACTTTATTTTTTCAAAGTCAGCTTTAGTTTATGAATTATTCGTCCATAGCATTATTTAAGGATTTTAAAAACATCAGATATTCATAGGGGAATCTGTTATTTTAGATCTCCTTACTATCTACATTCCTAATCATGTGTGTGACTGTCCAGTTGCACAGAATGGAACAGCACTTCCCACATATAAATATGTCCACCTTACAGAGTGATTCCAGTAGTGGTTTCAGCAAATAGGTAACTTTTCTATTACCCGTTTGGTAGAGGAATTCATGCTTATGAGTTCTCTGAGCCTCTCCCATCAGAAGTCAGTCCACACATGAGCTTATTCCTCACATAGCCTTAATATGTAACTTTTCTAAATATATTGAGGTTGAAATAGATTTTTGGATGGGTTCAAATGCTAGGTACAGGTACTGTAGACCTTTCTCCAAAGCTGGTAATAGACAATGGTTTTGGTTACTTTTAAATTCCTATCAAAATCATCCAGAAAGTCCAAATTACAGAATAGTTTTGTTTAGTTATTAATCATACAAGATAAATCATGTAATTTCAGAATTTTAAAGTGATTTTCAGTATTTTTATAAGTATTTTCATAATTTGTCTAGAAAGAAAAAAAATAAAAAAATTAGGGCTAGAGGTATAACTCAGTTGGTGGAGTACTTACCAGCATGCATGAGGCTCAGAGTTTAATCTCTAGCACTTCATAAAATGAAAATGGTTCACATGCCTATAATCCTAACACTTTTGAGATGGGGGCAAAAAGATTAGGAGGTTCAAGAATTTATCATTGGCAGCTGTACTTTGGAGGCAGAGGAAGGTGGATCTCTGAGTTCAAGGTCAACTTGGTCTACAAAACAAGGACAGCCAAACAGTATACAGAGAAAACATGTTTTGGAAAACTTAACAAATTTTACTGGCTACAAACCAAGTTCCTAGTTGTAATAGTTAGGATCATGAACCCAAGGGAGAGCCTTATGTGTATATCCAAAGGACCTGAGAGCCCCTGTGCATTAAAGACTTTGTCTGCTAACTTGTCCACACTGACATTGGAGCACTTACAGAAGGTAGTAGCCACGGGGATGTTCACAGTTTGGACATGGCTCTGCAGTAGTGTCCACATTCTCCCGGGCAGCTGCCCCTCCTCCACCATCAGTCCGTTCCCACAGCCTGGGCAGAGCAGCAGCATCAAGAGTAACTTTATTATTATTGTTACATGGACGTAGTCATCACTTAGTGGGAGTGGGATTATCTGGCTAATCTGGAACAGACAGTTGCCTTGTGTATTCATGTCCTTTCCTATGTGCAACTGTTGTACAGCTAGTTAAATCAAGAACTTTATGAAGGCCCTGGGTTCTGTTCTTAGCACTGAAAAAGCAAAATATTATAAAAAAAATCCCCCTCTTCTATAGTTATCCCAGGACCCCACAGCCAGACCCCCTTCCACACTGTTTGTAGCAGAGCGAAAGTGTCTCACTGCAGGGATTCTGCTGTTCATCTGCTGCGCTTCCCATACCTCCTCAGCCACAGCAAACTTACAGAACAGTTTGCTGGAGCCCAACAAACTTTCCCCCTCTCTCCCCCACTCCCTCTCTCTTCCTTCCTTTTTGAAAAGGTCTTAAGTAGCTCAGGCTGATCTCCAATTCATAGTAATCCTCCTGCCTCAGATACCCAGGTGCTGAGATTATAGACATTAGCCACCATGTCTGGCTCAATCAGCTTTTTCTATCAATGACCAAATAGTAAATATTTTTGTTGTTGTGGGCCATGTTCTGTGGTGGCCATCCCTTGCTGGCATTGTCTGATGAAGATGAGCAGGGTGGGCTGTGTTCCCAAACCACACAAGACACATCTGGGCCATCGTTTGCCAGCCCAGGTTTGTATCCCTGCTCTGCACCATGTCGTCATGGTCGCTCCTCTGCCGCTGTCTCCCTATAGTTCGCTGTTGTCACCGTTCCTAGCATCTTTCTTGTTGTCAGTGGCAGTCCTCCGTCTTGATCCAGTGTAAGGAGTGATTACTCCTCTTCACCTTCAGTTTCCTGGTATTGGTGACAAGCATCCTTGATTTTCTCTGCTGATGCTGGTTTCTCTCTTGAATTTTTGCCCCGTTCTTTTCTTCTAGACAGCTGAGCGTTGGAATACTTGAGGGCTTGGTCCTCTCCTCTCTTCCCTCGCTTTCCCTCTCCTCTCCGACGAGGCACCTAATCAGAACATACTTGAGTGACTGACAGAGTAATTGAGATTCTGACTGGCATGCCTAAGCAGCTGTGTTTCTGTGGGTTTTCACAAGTCATAAAGTTCACAAGCCCTCCATGTGTGCATCTGTAGTGTTTTTCCACGCCCCCAGCACAGGTGAGGTGGGGTAACAGCAGCTTTAATGTTCCCTATCCACCTCTGTGGGGCTTAATTTCCTTGGAAACATTTGGCTCAACTACTAGCTCCAAATGAATCCTTCTGATTTCATCTCATTGGTTTCTAGGTAGCACACCATAAATGTTGAAGATTTGCCACAAATTAATGGCACAGTCTTTTAGAGCCATTATGTAGATGAAGAAACCGATACTCAGCAAGTATCCAGAGCTTACCAGGCTTCTAACTTGGAGCCTCCACTGCCTTTACAGGTGTGAAGGTTCATGTACACACTGAAAGAAAGATGTGTATCCTGTTTATCAGTAGTAACATGTATAGTAATCACCAAAATAGAGGAATGGCTTAGTTTTAAATAAAAACGTTATGCCAAGCAGGTAGCATGTGCTTATGATCCCAGCACTGAGAAAAACAGAGGTCAGCCCGTTCTACAGAGAGCTCTAGTCCAGCCATGGCTACATGATAAGACCCTGTCTCAAATCCAACACTTAATTTGCATGTTATGATACAGATTACTAAGAGTTTGTAGACTTTGCTTGTGCCCGTGCATGAGGTTCTTTCTCCTATTCTGGTGCAGTGAAACTGTAGTTATAAGAACAGCAAATCAAGAGAGTTTCTGTTCAAAATTTTCAGGAGACTGAAACTGATTATAGTGACTAGTGCTTCCTCTCCTTGCTTCTTGGTTTTTAACTACTTCTTTTACTATAGGCACTTGAAGAGGCCCAGAAAGCCATTCAGCAACTCTTTGGCAAAATCAAGGATATCAAAGACAAAGCAGAAAAGTCAGAACAAATGGTGAGTTTGGGGTTCATTCAGTCACACTAATTACCAGGCTCTTGTTTACCCTGCCTGCCAGTTGTCATGTACCCTGTGTGTGAGTGCACCCCGACTGCCTCAGAGGAGCTGCTATACATGGTGACTCACTGGCCTTGCTGCCATACATTTGCAGCCACTTTCAAATAGGAAAAGATTTGTTTTCCTCCAAAATAGTTTCCTAGTCATTTTAGATGCCATTCTCCAGCATGTCTATAGCATAAGTTTCAAGGTTAAGGACGTTTGAGTTGTAGTTTGGCACATAGCACACTAATGCTGCTCAGACTCTGGGGTGGGGGTGCCATGCCTGAGATGCATGCATACAGTCTTCTTTAGTTCCTACTCTTTGTAGGTGATGTGCTCACAGGATACCCTGCTGACCTGGAAGCCAGCCTTCACCATAGCTGCTCCTCAGACACCACCAGGATGCACGGGGTTTCTGGGCTGAGATTCTAAGCCATGAGATGCATGTAAATGACAGTTTCCTCAATATGAAATGACAATATCTGCTTCACAAGGGCTCTGAGCAAAGTAGCTAAGGGTCTGTGGTTTTTTTTTTTTTTTGAAGAGTACAATACATGCCAACAAACCATATGACTGTAGTGAAGATGACATTTGCTGGAGTTTGTTGTACTTAATTTTGTTTGTTTTGAATCTTAGGGTTTTACTATGCATCCCTGACCTGGAACTCAGTGTAGATAGGGTTGGCTTTGAACTCACAGAGATTCATTTGCCTTTGCCTTGTAAACACTCAAGGTTGTACTCAGCTTCTTATTTTATTTTCTTTGCATTTTATTGGATATTTTATGTATTTACATTTTAAATGTTATCCCCTTTCTCTATTCCCCCCTCTCCTACTCCAATACCCCCTCCCCTTCTCCTATGAGGGTGCCCCCTCCCACCTAGCCATTTCCACCTCACCACCCTGACATTCCCCTATACTGGAGGAACAAACCTTCACATGACCAAGGACTTCTATTGATGTCAGATAGTGCCATCCTCTGCTGCATATGTGGCTGGATCCCTGGGTCCCCCCATGTGTACTCTTTGGTTGGTGGTTTAGTCCCGGGGAGCTCTGGGATCTGGTTGGTTGATAATGTTGTTCTTCTTTTGGGGTTGCAAACCCTTTCAGCTCCTTGTACTAAGCTTTTGTGTTCAGTAGTAATGTTATGTTTCTAAACTGCTGTTCAAGATTGTGTTCCCTCTTCACAACCATCTATAACTCTAGTTCCAGGGACTCTGATGTCCCTTTTAGGCACACAGTAGTACACTACACAGACATACATATAGGCAAAACATCCATACACATAGAACAGGCAAATGGTTTGTTAAAGCCTCCTAGATGATAACCAGGTGTGGAATGTGCATGTGAGTCAGCACTGGGGAGGCTCTGCAGAGACGATCCATGTCAATAAAAAGAAACTGGGGAGATGACTCAACAGTAAGAGTACTTACTGCTCTTGCAAGGAACCTTACCTAGTTTGGACAGCACTCTTATTAGGCTGCTTATAACCAACATAAGTCTAGCACCAGGGCATCCAGTGCCTCTTCTGGCCTCTATTGGTACCAGTATGCACACATACACATAAAATAATAAAAATGAATCTTCTTTTTTTTTTTTCTTTTAAAGATAGAGTCTCTCTCCAGGTGGTGGTGGTGCATGCCTTTAATATGAGCTCTTGGGGGACAGAGGCTGGTAGAACTCTGAGTTTGAGGCCAGCCTGGTCTACAGAACTAGTTCCAGGATAGCCAGGACTGCACACAGAAAAACCCTGTCTTGAAAACAAACAAACAAACAGATAACAACAACAACAACAACAGACAGGGTCTCTGCATGACACTGACTAGTGAAATTCACTGTTGAAGACCAGGCTGGCTTTGAATTCAGAGATCTTCTTGCATCTACCTCATGAATACTGCGATGTAAGGCATGAATGAACACACCCAGCCCAAAATGTATATTTAAAAAAGAGAAATCAGCAAACAAATCATGAAAGGGGTTAATTATTGTAAGTTATTTTAGTTTTATATTGTGAGAGTATTTTTATTTTTTTCCTAGGGGCCAACCTGAGGTTGTTTTAAGTGATTTTATGTATGATTTTCTTGTTGAGTGACTGGATGGAGGGTTTAAAGCTTTCTCACCCTTCCCTGTTCTCTGTTTTTTCAATGTTTAGGTGAAAGAGATCACCCGAGATATTAAGCAGTTAGATCACGCCAAGCGCCACCTGACCACCTCAATCACGACACTGAACCACCTGCACATGCTGGCAGGCGGGGTGGACTCCCTGGAGTAAGTAGTGTGAACTTTCTCAATGGGCCCTGGGGAATGCTCTACATGAGGACAGTGGCTTCAGAGAGTTATTTACTCCCCAGCCAAGCCAGCCTCACCCTCCTGCCTCACCTTTGGAACACTGACCAGAAAGAAGTGTTCAATCACTTTTGGTGTTCACAACTGAACAAAAGAGCTGGGGATGTGGCCCAGTGACAGACAAAATGCCTGCTTAACATACCCAAAGCCCTGGCTTCCATCCACAGAACTGCAGAAGACAGCAGACATCTGTCTTTGTAAAAAAGAAATGATGGACAGGCGACCTGAGGAGGCCACAGAAAGCCCATGAGAATGATCCTGAGAAATGGGTCGTCTCGTGTGGTAGATCTAGACCAGAAAGCCAGACAGAGTGACTCAGCCCCAGTCACTCCCTAGGGCCTCTGCCTTGGCAAGTATCCTTCCTTCTACTGGGCTGAGTTTCATTTCACCAAAGAGACCATTTCTAAACAAATCTTTAACATATAGTTCAACTCACTTTTTTCTTAAACCCCTGTTTTCAATATTGTAGTTCTTGTGTAACACATTTAGCAACAGTATTAAAAGAAGTCTCTGGCCATTTACCATGAATCAGTGTTTCAAATCCTCCCCCTCCAGCACCCCAGCTCAGTTTTGTGATGGGTCTTAGGCTGATTCCCCCTGCCCTAGTCATAATGGAATTTCACATGTGTACAGACCAGCCATCTTCACAGACATGCAGCTCTGGCCGGAATGAAAGATGCCCAGAAGGAAGGAGGAGAGGTTGTATTATTCTTAGCTGCTTCTGGGCATACAGTGGGTAGCAGAGGAGCCCTGGTCCATTGCAGGAGTGATCATCCAGGGCAGGTAGCCAATGGGACTACAAGAACCATCTCCCTTCCTCCTTCCCACGGGGCACTTTGTATTAGCAGGTCAAGATGCCAGTAGAGCACCGTGGCTTGAACTTGAGCCTTTCCTTGAAATGTCTTATAAGGGAATTGCATATTTAATGTGAAAACAAACCCAGAGGAAAATGTGGACCTATCGTTTGCACTTCATTACCATGTATAACTTACTTTTATCAGCATTGTGTATTTAAGCTTTATTACCCTTAGAGTAGGGCAAGTTGATATCTCAGATGCTGTTGTTTATCATTGTCTTAAAACTACATATGATAGTTAACTTGAAACCACAAACAATTATCCTGTTTTATACTCCAGAAAATTGGTTTGGTTCTCCTGCACACCACAATCCTCAGTGATATTTTACACATCATTCCCTCAAAATCTTACTCTTCATGTAATCCCAAACCCATTGTCTTCCCAGAGTCCCCTTCTGCCACCCCCTGAGCATCTGGCACACACAGACTCTTTTGTGCCCCTACGGCATATAGTTTACACTGTTATTTAGAGCATACTTTACCCTCTTGCTGTTAGTTAAATGTTTACTTGACCCTCCCATTACTGAATGATACCACCTTGAAAGTTGGAGCTAAATCATAATCTTTTTCCTTCCCCAGCACTCATACTAGGTCTAGCTATCATAGGTCATCCCACACATGTTATCTCATGTCTTAGTGACATCTGGCTATTGTAGGTCATCCCACATCTCTATCTTGTGTCTTCAGTGATTGGTTTCTACCTCTCGACTTCTATCCTTGCAGAGCCATGACCAGGCGCAGACAGTATGGAGAAGTTGCTAATCTCCTTCAGGGTGTAATGAATGTTCTGGAGCACTTTCACAAATACATGGGAATCCCACAGATCCGACAGCTTTCCGAAAGGTAAGATGTCCTCACAGACAATGGTTTTTCCATAAGGAAAGATGGTGCCATATGCTTTCTTTCACCATATTGTAGGAAGCAGCTTCAGATGCTATGTGACCTCACCCTATGATGCCCTTTACCTTGTCTTTGCAGCCTGCCCGAGTTAACTAGTATGTATGTATGTATGTATGTATGTATGTATGTATGTATGTACAGCTCTTCATTGTTTACAGAACTTGTTGGTCTAAAACAGTTATCTTGCTCATGAAACTTGGCCAGGCTTAGGTAATAATTTGTCTCTGCTCCAGACAACATCAGTTAAGGCAGCTGAAGATGGGACAGAGGAGAGCCATCGACTACCATGTCTGGTAGAGATGATGTTCACTGTCAGCTGAGAGCTCAGCTAGTATGGACTGAGATTGTTGTCCTCATGGGTTTCTTAGGCTTTCTCATAGTAGGACTGCTGAGCTCTAAGAATAAATGCACCAAGAGAACTGAGCCTTTGAAGTCACATGGCATCACAAAGCCACTGAGAGTCAAAAGGAAAAAAAATGTTTCTTCCTCTTTTCCTCTGAGGAATGTCAATGGCACATTGGTGAAGGCAGCATGTGGGGTGGATGCTGTGGCAGGCTTTAGACATAGGCGATGTCATCAGAACGTCAGATATCATAGGGAGGAGTTTCTCTTTGACCTTTCTCTTTCTTCCTACCATCTTTGAGGTTTCCCTAAAATTTCTTTAAGTAATTTTTAAAAAGATTTATGTATTTTATTTATATGATCACACTGTAGCTGTCTTCAGACAGACCAGAAGAGGGCATCAGATCCTATTACAGATGGTTATGAGCCGCCTTGTGGTTGATGGGAATTAAAGTCAGGACCTCTGGAAGAGCACTGGGTATTCTTAACTGCTAAGCCTTCTCTCCAGGCCCCACCCTTAAGTTTTGATCCTAGGTTCAGATCCAGTGAGAACGTTCTTAAGAGGAAGAAGAGGATTCTGAAGAAGGAAGGGGACAGTGAGTTCAGTGCTTTTTTGGCCTTTTCTATTAGAGATGACAACAGAAAGAGAATCTAAAAATTCTTAACCTTACTCCAAGCAAAGGCAGCATGGCCCCCAGCTGCACTCTTTCATTCTGCCTCTTAGGAAGGCCTGCCTGCTACACAGTTCTACTCTATGTTTTCTTTATTTAATTATACAAATAACATAGATACATAATTTCTTCTATTTAAAAAGTCTAAACTGGATGTGGGTGGCTTACATCTGTTGTCCCAGTACTTGGGAGGCTTTTGAGTTTGAGGCCAGCTGAGGATTTATGGGACTTTCAAAACACTAACAAAAAAAAATACAAAAAATAAATAAACAGGTACATCTCAGCTCTTTTATCTACATTTCAAATCCTGCTGCACTCCTGGAAGGAGTGACTGCTGTTAGCTTGTTCCCCCTGCACTTACAGCGAGCCTAGAACTGCCTCATTCCCTGGGTGGACTGCAATAGGATAGTGTGTCCCAGGCTAGTTTGCTGTCTTCATGTCCCTGGAGCCCTGGTTCTGATTCTTAAGACATGCATCTTCTCACATGTGTGCAAGAGGATCTAAAGCTAACTGATGATTGGCCATTTATGTTTCTTCTCTGCAGTATTTGGTTGGTTGGTTTTGTTTTGAGACTTGTCTCACTGTGCAGTCCTGGCTGCCTGGAGCTTGCTATGGAGACCAGGCTGTACTTGAACTCAGAAGTCTGCCTGCCTCCGATTTCTGAGTGCTGGGATTAAAGTGTGTGCCACCATGCCTGACTCAGATTTCTTATGTTCTAATAAATTCTTTTATTTCTTTCTTGGACTGGTATTGGGATTTATTTCCTTTGTTGTCTTGTTTTGGAACTCCTATACATGAACATTTTAACTTGTAACCTGCTGACTCATTCTGTGGGGCTGCTTTCTGAACTGTGGGCTCCATCTTCCAGTTCTGCCTTGTTCTTCTCTGGTGCCCACTCTGTTCTTTGGCCTCAGTTTTTGGTTAACATTTTTACTTAAACAGCAGGTTTTAATTTCCAGAATATCTAGATGATTTCTTTTCTCAGGGACAAAAAATATTCTGAAATCTTTCAGAGATTCAAAACTTAGTATTTCTGAAGGCTTTGGGTTGTCTGCATGTTTGTCTGTCCTATGTATAAGGTTTTCAGCTTGTTGACTCTTAGTAGTGGCACTCTTCAGATGTTTGGTGCATCTCCGTTGAAGGTTCATATTTTTGGTGGGATTTTAAAATTATTATTATTATTAATTTTATGTTATCTGTTACTCTGATTGGAAATCACTACCATCTGCTATTGAGGAGAGGAGGGATGTTCTGCTTAAGGGTACCACATAGCTCTTCTAAGGTTCCTAGGGCTAGACCTCAGGAGCTGGCAAATGATTTGCCAGGGGCCTGATCTTAAACATTGATAACTCTCAGGCCACTGCTGAGGCTCACAGGCTCAAGGGGCCAAATCAATGTAGGACTGAGCATTTAGGGTAAGAATGTGACACGGCTTCTGGCACCCACATCGCTGTGACTGGAGCCAGACACATCTAGAGGTTCCCTTTAGAAGGCCCCTGCTCCTGGTATCTATCTACCTGTCTTTCCTTATATTTTATCTGGTTTTTAGATTGATTTATTTTATTTTATGTGTGTGAGTATTTTGCTTGCATCTGTGTGTGTGTGTGTGTGTGTGTGTGTGTGTGTGTGTGTGTGTACTGTGTGTGTCTAGTGCCTGGTGTGTGCACTATATGTGACCTGCATCTGTATGTGTGCCCCATGTGTGTGCCTGGTGCCTATGTGTGCACCATGTGCGACTTAAATCTGCAGGTATACCCATGTGTGCATCTAGCACCTATGTTTGTCAGAAGTGGGCTTTGAATCCCTTGGAACTAGTGAGAGGAGTTTGGTCCACCATGTAGGTTCTGAAAACTGAATATAGGTCTTCTGCATGAATAACAGTTCCTCTTAACATGAAAGTGTCTCTCCAGCTTCCATGTCTTTTCATTTGTGAGAAGCACTCTTAGGCTATGAATTTTGTTCTTTAGTCTTGTTCTACCAGGAAACCCACAGGCTGTCTAGTTTACCAGCTCCCCTTTTGCCTGGTTTTTGATTTTTATTTAAGTCTTTTTATAATTTCTAAGAGTCTGAGGCAGGAAGGGAGGTTTCTGTATGTGCTAAGTTGCCGTCTTGCAGTGGAGATGTTCAGGGACTGTTAAGGAATGTCGGAATAGGCTTGGCAAAGTGCTAGGGAAATCGCCACCCTTCCCCTTGTCCTTCTTAACCCTCTTACACTTAGAAGTGGCTGGTTTCCATATCAGTCTGGGAATCTGAAACAGCCAAGAATGTCCATGAGCTGGATGTCATGAGCAGACCTGTTCTCAGTGGGTAGGGAGGAAGGTGGCACAACCTGCCCTAGTCTCAGTGACTCAGTGATCTGCTGTTCCCATTCTTTTAATCTTTCCTTCATCTGCCTAGCATAATGTACTGTGTGCCTCCTGTATCCTGGGCCGTGTGACTGCTAAGCACATACTCTTCCACTGAGCTACAGCCCCAGCCCTACCAGACACCTCCACCCCCAGCTTTCTGATTCATAGTTTAATCTGTCAGTGTAGACCGCAGATAACTAGAGCAGCTGTATTTGACTTTAGTTTTTAAGAGTCTACACCTAAGAGAGATCACACCATATTTATCTTTCTGTGTCTGGCTTATTTACTCTAAGTCCTCTGAGTTTATCACATTGTTTCCAATGTCAACATCATCTTTTTAAAAGCTGGGTAAAGTCCCACTGGATATATGCAACATGGTTCTTTAACCCATATCTGTCATCTAAAGACAATGGCTGTTGTAAACTTACTTCTGTGAGCAGGGCAGGGCAGCTATCCCTATAGAGTGTGGATATCATCTCCTTTGGGTATATACCCTATGTAGATTAATTTTGGGATTTTCGAGAACCTCATACTATTTTCCATAATAGCTGCACTAGTCAACACCTCTGCCATGGTGTTCAAAGGTTCTCATTTCCACACCCTCACCAACGCTTACCTATTTCTTTACTTTTGATATTAGCTATCCTGAATACCTGTTATTTCAGGTTTGGAAGCAGAGACAGGAGGATCAGTAATTTGCTATGTGAGACTGTCTCAAAAAACAAAGGGAAGTCTTATCTCATTGAGGGCTGGTTTTGTTTTTTGTTTTATTTATGAATTTAAAAAAATTATTTATTTACATTCCAGTTGTTGCCCCGTCTCAGTTCCCCCTTCTACAGTTCCTAATCCCATTCCTCCTCCCCCTTGCCTCTGAGAGAGTGTTTCCCCCACCTGACCAGCCTCCTCCTACCCTGGGGCCTCAAGTCTCTCCAGTATTAATTTGAATCTTTTACTATGACCAAACTAGATAGACCTCTGCTACCTATGTGCCAGGGGCCTTGGACCAGCCTGTATATGTTCCTGGTTGGTGGCTTAGTCTCTGGGAGCTCCCTGGGTTTGGGTTGGATGAGACTGCTGGTCTTCCTGTGGGGTAGGTCTTCCTTTCAGCTACTTCAATCCTTTCCCTAATTCAACCATAGGAGTCCCCAACTTCATTCCGATGGTAGGGTCTAAGTATTGCTTCTGTCTCAGTCAGCTGCTGGTAGGGCCTCTCTGAGGACAGCCATGCCAGGCTCCCATCTGTAAGCACGTTGTAACATTAGTAATAGTGTCAGGCCTTAGTGCCCTACCATGAGATAGATCTCAATTTGGGCGTGTCACTGGACCTCCTTCCTCCAGTCTCTTCTCCACTTTTGTCCCTGCAGTTCTTTTAGACAGAAACAATTCTGGAACAGGAATTTTTACTGTGGGTTGGTAGCCCTGTCCCTCCACTTGAGCCCTGTCTGTCTATTGGAGGTGGACTCTGAGTTCCCTTTCCCCAGTGTTGGGTTTGGCTGAGGTCACCCCCAATGAATCCTGAGAGTTTGTCACCTTTTTAGAGGGTCCCCTCACCTCCCACTCCCCAAGGCTGCTTGTTTCCATTCATTCTCCTGGCCCTCTGGTCTTCTCTCCTGTCCCCTTCCCAATATCTGAACCTGTTTCCCATTTCTCTTCCCCTGCCTTCTCCTGCCCAGATCCCCCCACTCCCTCTGCCTCCCGTGATTATTTCCTTCTCACTTCTAAGTAGGATTGAAGTACCTCACTTGGGCCTTTCTGCTTTTAGACTTCCTACTGTGTGTAGGTTGTATCCAAGGTATTGTGTACTTTTTGGGTAATATTCACTTATTAGTGAGGACATACCATGTATGTCCTTTTGGGTCTGAGTTGCCTCACTCAGGATGATGTTATCTAGTTCCATCCATTTGCCTTCAAAACTCATGATGCCCTTATTTTTTAATAGCTGAATAGTATTCCATTGTGTATATGAACCACATTTTCTGTATCCATTTTTCAGTTTTTTGGGATATCTGGGTTGTTTCTAGTTTCTGGCTATTACAAACAAGGCTGCTGTGAACATGGTAGAGCATGTGTCCCTGTGGTATGATAGGGCATCTTCAGGTGTATGCCCAAGAATGGTGTAACTGAATCAGTTTTGTTTTATTTTTATGTGTGCATGTGTATGTGTCTGTGTGAATGTATATACATGTGTGTATGTGTCTGTGTGAGTGCATATACATGTGTGTGTGTGTACATGCATATGTTGGATCCCTTGGAGCTGGAATTAGAGGTGTTTGTATACGCCTGGCATGGGTGCTGGGATCTGAACTCAGTCCTCATGACGGAGCAGCAAGTGCTCCTACTACTGCGCTCTCTAGCCAGCTCCTGTTAGTTTCTAAACTCTTTTTGGTTGGTTTTGGTTTTCTAAGACAGTGTCTAAGTAGTTCTGGCTATTCTTGAACTTGCTATGTAGACCAGGCTAGCCTCAAAGTTGTAGAAATCCACCTGCCTCTGTTTCCTGAGTACTGAGATTAAAGGTGTTTGCTACCAAATGTGGCATCCTTATTGGGGCTTTGATTTTGAGTATACATCTCTGGAGATGAAATAATATTGAACATTTTTTATATACCCTGTTGATTTTATATCTGCCTTGAAAAAACACATATTTGGATCCTTTGCCTGGTTTTTAAAATTAGATTGATTTTATTTAGGGGGTTGTTTGTGTGTCATGGCGTGCGAATGGAGCCTAGAGAACAACTTTGGAAGTCATTCTCTCCTTCCATCCTGTGAGTTCCCTGGGTCAAACACAGATCCTTGGGTTTGGCAGAAGGTATCTCTTCCTCTAAGCATCTCCCCTGGCCTCTTTGCCCCCTCCCTTTCTTTTATTTTAAGACAGGGTCTCAGGTATCCCGAGACAGCCTCAAATGTTTCATGTAACTGGTATGGTCTTGAGTTTCTGGTCTCCTGTTGCACCTTTTGAGCGCTGTGACTGCCGGCAAGCTCCAGCCTGGTTAAGAACCTAGGGGTGACTATCTAGTCAGACACGCTACCAGCTTAATGTGCCCCAACCCATGTTTTGTTTTTACTTTGTCATTCCAAGCTCTTTATATATTTTGCATACTAACCTTAATGAGCTATGAGGTTCTCAGTATTTTCTCCTGATTCATAGCCTGTCTTTTCATTCTGTGGATTTTCCCAAGCTCTCTTCAGTTTGAGACAATCCCATTGCTTTGGCTTGTTTGTTTGTTTGTTTTCCTTACTTTTTTCTGTGTTCTTGGTGTGCTGTTTGCTTTTTCAAAAAAAAATTTTTTCCCCCTGAGCTGGAGAGTTGTTTCAGAGGTTAAGAGCCATTGTTGCTCTTGTAGGGGGTCGAGGTTTTATTTCCATCAGCCTCACGGCAACTCAACCTGAGGGCACCGAGCATGCATGTGGTGCACAGATACACATGAACATGGAAAGAAAGAAACCATACAATAATAAAATAAGTAAATCTTTAATTTCTCAAAGGTGTAGTTTTTATAAATTTGAAGAAACTTGGTGAGCACTATTAGAGTGGCATTCTCTGAAAGCAGTGGTTCTCAGCCTCCCTAAAGCTGCAACCCACGGTTTCCATGTTGTGGTGACCCAACCATAAAATTATCTTGTTGCTACTTTATAACTGTAACTGTGATACTGTTATGAATCAAAATGTAGATATATAACATGTAGGATATCTGATTCGCAATCCTTGTGAAAGTGTCATTTGACGTCCCCAAAGGGTCAAGACCCATAGGTTGAAAACCACCTTTTTAAGCTCATGCAAGAGGAAAACCCTATATTCTGTTAGGTGCCAGCCACGCAGACATTCATAGCTATGGGCTGGACCTCCTGTCCTGTCCGTGCGGTGTGTCCTCGCCTGCAGCTGAAGGGAACGCAGCGGGAGCTGCTCGTTTGCTCAGCTGCCATCGGTTTTCAAAGAGGTGCTAACATTCTGAGCAAAGTCCAGACCTATTTTTAGCATCATTTCTAGTGAATCGTCCTACTTATGTTTATATAGTGATGGTGGAACCATCTGGAAATGATAGAAATAAATGTTTGTTCAGGAGAAGGGGGAAAAGCCAAGTTACCCCTGCGCATTGCTCCAGTGTTATACCTTGCTGTCTATAAATCGCACAAGTCATCCACAAGATTGTATTCTCAAGTCTTGGCCTGTACATTTGAAATATGAAGTTCATGGGTCTTGATTTGCTATTTCTTTCAACTACCCTTCTGGCAAATGCCTGAATGTTTAATGTAGCATTGAAGGAAAGTTTTTTTTTTCTTTAATATCTTTACATTTCAAATCCTCCTGGCTTAAGCATATCCACAAGGGCAAATGCTTCTAGTCAGTCAATATTTCCCGAGAAAGAGCGAGAGATTCTTGTATTTCTTTAAAAAATAAACAAAGAAAAAAGCCTTGGAACCCTTAAATTAATCCCATTCTCCCCCAAGCTATGTCTAACCTCTTACATATGAGAAAGGCCTGGCAAGTTGGGAAGTCACATGGTGAAGTGGAAAAAAGAAAAGGCTGGATGGATCTGTTTATTTGACAAGTTCTGTCTGGGCCTCCTCAGATTAAGCTGTGAGGGATGCTTTCTATGATCTCAGAGCCTCCCGCTGGGTCTCTGCAACAGTCTAGGTTGGGATTCTTGGTAGCACCTACTGCGGTACAGTATTTGACTAATCCATTCCATTCCGTGAAGGCAGTGTGTGGGAGGTCAGCTTTCAGACCAGTGATTTCAGAACAGTGGAGAACATTTTCTCTGACTGTCACAGATATATATATGTAAGAGTCCAGTTTTCCTGGTTTGCTGTCCTTCTGCCACCACGCCTTATGGCTGATATTATACTTAGGAAAGGGCACTTTTGGTCACTCTAATGTCACATAGCATGGATGAAGCCAGAAGCAACTCACTGATTTTCTTTTCTAAGCAACAGAATGCTTCATTTCCTACTAGTAACCAACTCCATGTAACTGTCACCCAACAGGCTGTTATTTGGATGCCAAGAAGAACGTTTTTGCTTGTAGTCAGACAGGGTCTCTGTATAGCCTTGACTACCCTAGAACTCACAGAATCCACCTGCCTCTGCCTTCTAAGTACTGGGAATAAAGTTGTACCTCACCATGCTCGGCTGCAGAAAGAACGTTTAGTCTTCCCTGCACTCTATTAGGCACTGGGCTGATGTTAGCCTGCTAACTTATTCCTAGGACCCTGTTCAGACAATTGACTATTGTGTTAGTTTCTGCTGCTGTGATGAAATAACCAAGAAAAAGAACTTAAAAGTAGTGGTTGCTGGACTAGTGACACATGCCTTGAGTCTCAGTACTCAGGACACAGAGGCAGGTGAAGCTCTGTGAGTTTGAGGCTAGCCCGATCTACAGATGGTGGTACAAACCAGCCAAGGCTACTTACTGAGACCCTGATGTTGTTGCTGTTTTATTTTATTTTGTCTTTAAGGCCTTATTTTGGTTGATGGCTTCAGTCCACTGGCCATGTTGCTTCTGGGCAACATGGATAAAGCAGAGCATCATGTAGGGGGCACATCATGGAGTAGAGACGCACCTCAGGCAGACACAAGGCCAAATTAAAAAAAAAAAAGCGAGGATCTGAGGACAAAATACACTTTCTGTGTGGGCCAGTAAGCTAGCTCAGTGGGTGCAGATGCCTGTCATCACACCTGACAGCCCCAGCTCAACCCTTGGGACCTGCATGCTAGAATTGAGTCCTGCAAGCTACCCACCCCTTTCTCTTTCTCCTTCTGGGCACTACCCACCCAGCCATGCCCCATTTCCTTGTAATTTCTCAGTAATCCAATTAAATTATGAATCTGATCACCAAACCTTCAACATAGGAAACTTTTGGGGAATAGTTCATAATAGGCTATAACCATTATGGAAGGTGTGGCTCACATCTCACCCAGAAAGTGCCTGTGAACTCAGTCTGTCTTTGTCGGTAATGTCTCCAGGGGAATAGCTGCTCTTTCATCTCAGTCACTGGGAGACACTTAGCAACCATTGCTGCAAACAATTCTAGGCAGAAGCTTATTCTTCTAGCCAATATTAATTATGTATCCACTTGCCATCACTTGTAAAGGTGGGCACTATTGCCAGCCAGAACTGTCAGCTGGGTATTGTGAAATAATCAGGACTGGAAAGATACTGAAATCTTCTAGCACAGGCTCCATCTCTCCATCCTCACTCGATTATTCCCTCCCTCCCTTTAAGCATTAGTTAGAAATCATTACACATGGGAGTCTGGCCTTCTGTACTCTAGTACCAAGACCCATCATATACAGTGGTTGTCTTTCCAGCCACTGCGGTATTAAAATTAGCCAGAACATAGAGATTGGCAATTGTAGTAGACTAGGGTGGGGTAACAGGCAGAGCTGAGCCCAGTAGTCTTGTTGAAGGGTCAGTAGCCCTGAACATCTGCCTTTGCATTCCTCTGGTCAGGGGTGAGCCTCACCCACAGGATTTATTCTGTAGCTCAGGAAAAAACTGGTGTTGTCTTTGTGCTTCCAAGAAGAGGGGCAGAACAGAAAGGCAATAGCATTAGGATCTTTGCTTTGTGACCTGGTCCCACAGCAGACAGCCTGCTGGCTCACTCTGGAAGTCACAAGATGCGCAGAGGGACAATTTTATGAAAGCACATTTTTTTCTCTCACATTAGACTTTATACTCAGGGGAAGTTTCTGCAGCATCTCCAGGGGGTAGGGTAGATTGCAGCATAGCCTTTTCTTGACCACAAACTGAGAATAATATAAACTCTTCTATAGGAATGGTTTGGAACATTTGAAGATAGTGGAAAACCCTGGAAAGTATTTGGAATCAGGCATGATTATAACTGTGCCACAGGAAGAAACTGAGTGTTCTGGGTCATGCCTGTCCTCTTGTTAAAAATAAAATCTCAGCCCCTTGCCAGGTTCTCCTAAGTAGCCAAAGAAATTGTGGTTTTAAGTTCACTATTGCTAGAAACTTTGTAAATCAATCCAGAAGTTTCAGGGTGGAGTCCAAGAAAGGAGACATGCTGTTTCATGGTGCTTTTAGCAAAGCAAGTCTTTACCTCAGGCCCAGGAAAATTCATCAGCTGCCCAGGAGCCTCACTTTTTAGCTCTGTTGTTGGCAGGGACAAGCCAGGTATCACCAGCAGAGGCAGCTGTCAGGAACCAGGAGGACATGATCAGCACTTGCTTATGTGCACTTCCTGTTTCATTCTAGCAGCTTCCCCTTTCCCTTCATGCTGTATATGTTTTGGGCACCCATCAATCCTGCAGACACCATTAAGAACCAGCCTGGCCCACCCCACCCCACCCTTCCACTTAGTTTTCCTTATAGTTCAGTTTTAATCTCTAGAAGTTACATTTTCATCCAGTGCCTATTGCTTGATTTGCCTGTCTTGTTTTGCTTTGTGAGACATGGTCTTCCTATGCATCTCCCTCTGGCTTTGTACTTGTGATCCTCCTGCCTCTACTTTTTCAGTGCTGAGATTCTGCCTTTCGCTCTTAATATAATGCCCTTCACTTTTAAAGAATAGTTCATTAATCATCTCGCTCTTTTTTTTTTTTTCTTTTTCCTTAGAGAACATTTAAAATGTTAGGTTTCTGAATTAAAGTATTATAAAAAGCAAATATAAAACCACCCTGAAACAGTCTGACCCACTCTTCCCAGTCTGTACCCCAAAGCATAGGAAACGGTTGTTCCATTGATACAACAGATTGGTGTTTGATCAGGCTGCTCTTATATTTCCATGAGATATAACTACCCCCAATGAGTTTTTAAACAAGTTCAACCTCTATATCTCAGTCGGTAAGAGTGACCTAGACATGTGTCCTGGCGGGATGAGAGGAGAGCTCAGTGCAGAGCACTCGTCTCCCATGCCCTAGACATAGATGCAATCCCTAGCACAAAAAGGGGGGTGGGGAGGAAGAGTAAGACAACCCACCCTGAAATGCCTGTCCTAGCCCTTTCTGTGTGATATTGTGACTTCTCTTTCCTAGCTGTATATATACTTTTCATTCCCAGGTCATCACCTGCACAGTACTAGAGACTGCCACAGTGCCTGAGCCTGTGGGTCCACGCACACTTGTACATGAGGAGTTGAGGATGGCGCCAGTCATTAATACAGTCCTTTCCCCCACAGGGTGAAGGCTGCACAGACAGAGCTAGGACAGCAAATCCTGGCTGATTTTGAAGAAGCGTTTCCTTCGCAGGGTACCAAGGTACTGGTTTGTATTTTGCCTCCGATATCACTGTGTTCAAACTTCCTGCAGGGAGTATGGGGTACATGAGTGATTACTCAGTATCACTCCACAAGTGTTGGATGACACAGGCCAAGTGTCTGCAGACTCAGATGAGCCTGTTTTTAGAGTCACAATGCAATGCTGGTTGTTTAATCTGTGTCCTTCCAGCATCAGAAAGAGGACTCAGGCCAGGAATGTTGGTTGGTAGAATACTTACCTAAGCATGCTTGAGGCCCGAGTTTGATCATGAATCACATGTGGTGATTCATGTCTGTAACCCAAGTCCTAGGAAGGTGGAGGCAAGAGAATCAGAACTTGGAATTCATCTTTTCCTACATAGTGAGTTTGAGGCAGCCTGGGCTACATGAGCCCCTCTATCTGGGAAAAATAAATGGCATTTGTTTGGTTTAATTTAATGTGTGTCAAGTCTTGTATCTTGTTTGCCCTATAAACTCACTTTTCCCCTTCATAGCTGTGCTTAAGAAAAACCAACCAAACAAACTTCCAACCCTAATGTTTTTTAGGATTGTTACATAACACTGGTCTTGGTTTGATGAAAAGACAACTGGGAGGCATGTCTGGGAGCTTATGTAACTCTCATGACACAGTCCAGAGACTCACTTTTAATGATGGGAATCCTCGTCTCTGGGATTTTTGAGCTTGCTGGTGGTGGAGTTGTCTCTGTTGTGTCTGTGAGGCCTACAGGCTTTCGCTGGGTACATGTCCCACTTGCCCCCCTCCCCTGGCTGTCATTGTGCTGCTATTAGCGCTATCCTTCACACTGCAGCAGATGTCATTTTAATGCTTTGCATGTGCCGGGGAGGACGGAACCCGCAGAGGCTTGTTTTCTCTGTCATTTGAGCTATTTCAAGAGAAAGCATTGTTGAAGGCAGAAGTGAAGCAGAGGGCCCAGCGGCCAGCAGCATTCCTCATCGGCTCTGTGGGTGGAGATGGGGATATACATCCACTTGGGAGCCAAGGAGCATTTCCTGAGTCTGCTCTGTAATTCAATAACTGGAAATATCTTAATCGCTTTCCCTCTGTGCTACGTTTGAGGAAATAGGTGGGGATGGCAGCTCTGACTCGGAGATTTCTTTCTATAGACCAGCTCCTGGCCTTACCACCTCCATGCTTTGCAATGACTGCCAGAAATCTGATGATTTGTAAAGCACTTTACTTGGAGAACCTCATCTCTCTAGTCACCTGATGTAACTCAGAAAAGGAATAGACTGGAAAGCCGTATTCCTGTTGACTCAATAGGAAAATGGAGTTCTGAGAAACAGAAAGGGGTTGCCTGGCTAGTAGCTGCCTTTTCACGTTAATGGCTAGTTGTGAACAGTTGTCTTCCTAGGCAATTGCTTTCCTGTGTTCTCTGCCCCATCTTATTGCGTGATGCTTAAGAAGGACTTGGGTGAAGGTTGTCTTTACTGTTTGCCCATCATCTAACTGTGGCCCTTCTAACCTCTCTCCCAGGGCCCAGTGGGCATATGATGTTCAAAAGGTTTAATGACTTGATTTCCTTTCCTGGCTGTTTCTTAATGGAGAATTGTTATGACTTTTCTTTTTCTATTTTGAAAGGCTATTGATTTTTTTACAAATCCTTGCAATACTAATCCAAAATCTTTTCTAAAGTATTGATTGATGGGTATGCCTGCCACCCCAGCATCCTGAGACTGAAGCAGAAGGCTCATGAGTTAACTTGGACTGCATATCGAGTTCTAGGCCAGTATGGGCTACACGGGAGATATTCTGTGTTTAAAAAAAAATTAATTGAACCTGGCATGGTGACACATACCTTTAATCTCAGTACTCAGGAGGCAGAGGCAGGTGGATCTCTGAGTTCAAAGCCAGCTAGGGCTACACAGAGAAACCCTGTCTCAAAAAGAAAAAAATATTTTTAAAAAGAAATTGTCCAAGTGTGGTGGTTTGAATAAGAGTGGCTCCCATAGGCTCATGTGTTCTAATACTGGTCCCCATTTGGTAGAATGTTTTGAAGGATTAGGAAGTATGTCAGTTTTGTGGTTTTAGGAGGGTTTTGTGGTTTCAAAAAGCTAGCACCATTCTTCCGTCCCTCGATTGTGCCCTCTCGTGCCCTCCCTTTCTCTGTGTCTCTCTGTCTCTCTGTCTCTCTCTCTCTCTGTGTCTCTCTGTGTCTCTCTGTCTCTCTGTCTCTCTCTCTCTCTCTCTCTCTCTCTGTATGTGTGTGTGTGTGTGTGTGTGTCTGTCTCTGCTCTTGGATAAGGATGTAAAGTCTCAACCATTGCACCAGTGTCCGGCCTGCCCACCTGCTGCTAGACCTATAGGCCCCAATAAACTCTTCTATGTGTTGCCTTGGTTATGGTGTCTCTTCACAGCAATAGAAATGTAACTAAGACAACCAAGTAATCTAGTAACTGTTTTGTAAATGAGAGAACTTAAGTCCCTGAGCCTATAGGTGTTGGTGTCTATGACTTGTCAGTGAGCTCACACATTTTCATCCTGAAGCCAGAGTTAACATTCAGTATGTCCAGAGAACAGCAGAATAGCCGTTTAGAATGGACTAAGGCACCTTGTATGATACCTGAGCATTAGTTGAAACTTAGAGAATTGACAAAAACAATGAGGAGAGCTTCAGCAGAACTTAGGCTCATCCTGATTCAAGTTTATTGCTTTTTGGGTGAAGTTGAGTAACATCTCTCAAGCCCTCAGGATATCTTCCTAAACCAAGAGGTTCCAAAACTCTTTGTACTATAGGGACCATGGTCAGCAATATATTCAGGATGCACTAGCCAGTCAGTGAGATCCAGTTGTTTGGTAGTAAACAGGGCCTTCTTAGCTGGTGTATTTACGGCCCTCCCACATCAACTCTTAGTCATGGGGCCATTGCCGTATTTACTTCACCTTTGGCTGGCTGTGTGATTGGCCATTAGTGAAACAAATCTGGCAGTTTAGAACCTGGGTGTGGTTTTTAAAACCATCGCTCTTTGTCACAGATATACCTCTTTAAGAACAGGAATGATAGTTGGGCATGGTAGAGCATGCCTGTGATCCCAGGACTTGGGAGGCTGAGGGAAGAGGTCCCTGAGTTTGAGGTCAGTCTGGGCTACATAACAAGGTCTTGTCTCAAAGCAGGCAGGTAGGTAACAGCACCACAAACAACACAACAGGGCTCTAGGAAGGCAGGAAGAAGTGGCACATGTGAGAGACGCTGCCTTTTGAACCCTTCAACCCAGCAATAGAATCTGTTACTAGTTTGGCTTTTTTTGGTCATACTCAGTTTTGATACTCAGAAAGTAAAATTTCTTGTGATCTTTTCTGGCTCTGTTTTCTTGAATGTTTTGTGGATTCACAGGGTAGCTTTTAAGTTGGCTACTGCAAGACTAGCTTAATGTTTTTTTCTCAGGGAACTAAAATATGTTTTTCTTTTTCTTTTTTTTTTTTTTAATTATTTATTTCATGTATTCTTCAGACACACCAGAAGAGGGCATCAGATCCCATTACAGATGGTTGTGAGCCACCATGTAGTTGCTGGGAATTGAACTCAGGACCTCTGAAGAGCAGTCAGTGCTCTTAACCGCTGAGCCATCTCTCCAGCCCCCAAAATATCTGTTTTCTGAAGCAAGACTGGGTGCTCAGGGCGAGCACTAGTAACAGTGAGAGGCAAATGCAAAGCAGCTGTCACAGCTGGGAGAAGTGCAGGCGCTCTGCCACACCAACTGCTGTCTGCTGTTTGTTTTACAGAGGCCAGGAGGACCCAGCAATGTCCTGAGAGATGCGTGCCTGGTGGCTAATATTTTGGACCCCAGAATCAAACAAGAAATCATCAAAAAGTTTATTAAACAGCATCTGTCAGAGTATCTAGTACTTTTTCAAGAAAACCAAGATGTAAGTATTGACCAGATGAGGTCTAATGAAACTATTTCATCTTGTTCAAAAGAAACTAATTCTGCCTTCCTCCTGAGCTATCCTTTACTATTTATAGTTAACTACTTACTATCTACAGTTAACTACTTACTGTCTACAGTTAACTACTTATTATCTACAGTTAACTATTTGCTGTGCACTGAACCACAAATCCCTAGTCTAACTTTACAGGTTAGTGGTTCTTCACCATTTTGAGTCATTGGCCATTTGGAGAAATTAAAGAAAGCCTTAGGTCTTCTTCCCCAGAAGAGTATACCTGTGCACAACATTTTGCATATAGTTTTAGGGAATCCATAGACCCTTGATGTCCAACCATGTCCCCAGATGAGAACCCCCAGTTGAAGGAAATAATGTGGTATACACTCCTTCCAGTGGCTGAAGTGGAGGCTGGCTGTCATTTTTCTCTTGGTCCTGGCTTCTGCTTGCTATTACCACTTCTGAGCACTGAGAGGTTCTGTTCCCTCTTTTCTGAGGTTGCCTGGTTAGACAAAATTGACAGACGTTATGCCTGGGTGAAACGCCAGCTTGTGGACTATGAAGAGAAGTATGGCCGGATGTTTCCTCGGGAGTGGTGCATGACGGAGAGGATCTCAGTAGAATTTTGCCATGTGACCAGGTAAATTTCAGCTGTCCCCTGCTTCCAGGCCTGACTTAGTATCCATGTGTCCTGCAAATTGGACACTATCTCCATCTCTACCAAATGATTGGTACCACCCTCACACCAACTACAGCCTCCTCTTCTCCTCTTGGCTTCAGGACTTCACTATTGTCGAGACCTTGTCTCATATAACTTGCCTGCCCCCCCCCCCCCTTACCAGTTTGAGCCTCACCAGTCAGATTTGTCAAGAGTGATTGATATGTTCACATGTCCCTTGTTTCTGGATCGGGTACATCTGCACATAGTATGCCCATCCATCATCATTTGACTTCTGACCTGCTGGATGGATAGCTCCATAAGGATAGGGAGCCTCTCTCTGAGGACATGGCAGACACGAAGGAAAGGATTTGTTGAATGTATTTCCATAATACAGCATTTTTACTCTGTGATTTTTTTTTTTTATGTCAGCATCTGAGCATCTTAGGCATTTTAAAGGTCTCGCATTTATCCTCTCTTCTCTATCTGTGAGTATAGTCTCGGCCACAAAGTTCCTTATGGAAGAATTACACCCCAGCAAAGTTAACTCAGGTATATCTAGGACAGATAAAGCCAGAGTCAGGCTGTTTTATTGTTTGTTTGTAACTATACAAAACAACATGGTGAATGGTTTTCGTTGCCATTTGTCCCATTCTAACAGCATGTAATTATATTTGTCTTCAGGTTAACGCAGGAGGGAAAATCCCTGCATCTAGACATGACTCAGATACCTTAGTATCATTTATGGTTGTTCTGTCTCTATCCTCCCCCTTCCCTCTCCCGCCCCCTCTTGTGTCTCCCTCTTTCTCTTCCCACTCTGTGTCCCTCCCCCCACCCCATCCGTGATGCTGGGGATTGAACCCAGAGCCATGTGCATACTAGGCAAGTTGTCTACCATTTGGCTGTTCCCAGTTCCGAATCTTCCTTAAAAACTGATAGAAAGTACCTTCAAACTATATACATTGTGAGATAAAATTTTTATGTGATATTGATTCTGTTTTTTAAAAATAGACTTTTAATGTTTATATTAGTTTCAAGTTCACTTCATAATTAGGTAGTCATTAAGAGATTTCCCATGCACCTCTCATAGCCACCTTATCACCAACACTGCACCTCCTCCCTCCACTGGCACGCTCGTTGTCCTTGAACCTACCTTAACACACTCACCACACTCCATGGTTTACATCAGGGTTCACTTTTGGTGGTGTACTTTGCTGTCATAGATATAGATTAGAGCTACAGTATTTTTAAAAGGTTTATTTATATTTATGTGTATGGATGTTTTTGTCTGTTCCCCACATGCTTGCCTGGTACTCACATGGACCAGAAGAGAGCATAGTGTCTCCTACAGCTGTAGTCACTGATGGCTGTGGGCTGCAACGTGAGTGCTGGGAGTTGGACCCCAGTCCTCTAAAAGAGCAGCCAATGCTCTCAACTGCTGGGCTATCTCTCCAGCCTATGGATATAGTATTTAATAAATAGTCAAGTGACTCATGGCTAGTTATGGTTGTCAGCTTCCAAATTGCTTACTAATTTATCTCAGCTTCAGTTGAGCACACTTGTCAGGCAGGCCTGTGCAAAAAGAGGTCTGAGCTAGCTGGGGAGTTTACTAAAGACAGTAAGTTCTGTAGTCATTGCCTGCTAAGGTTCCAGCCAAGACAGTGCTTCTATTAAGCTTCATTGTGAGGACTTTAGTGAACATCCTACAGACACATTCACGGGCTCTTTGTTTGGCTCAATTGTGTGGGAAGATGATAACAGCTTAGTACTTACTCAGGACTCACCTGTCACTGTTACCAAACAATCTGCATTCTGCAACAGAGCACCTAGGCATGATACACATAGGCAGAAGCAGGGTCTTTGATCTGGATGAAGAGCTATATATTGAGTTCTCTAGAAGATAAAGAGCTTTGAAATTGAGTAACTCATGACTTGTGAAATTATACGAGGTATATATTGTATAGGAGTTAGTTTCACCTTGTGTTACTAGCAAGTGACTGAAAATTTGAAGTTACAGGTGAGGTATTATGCTGCATGCCTTTAACCCCAGCATTCAGGAGTCTGAGGCAGGCAGATCTGAGTTTGAGAGTGTGGTCTATATATCAAGTTCCAGGGCAGCCAAGGATATATACAGCGAGACCCTGTCTCAAAACAACAACAACAACAATATCAAAAACCACATAGAGATATAAACATAGTAATAATCATGTTATCAGATTAGCATCTATAATTCTTTATGTGTTCTTAATATGTGTATAGTCTCCCTGTATGTATAAATTAACTCTCCATGGATTTTGGAACAATTCATGAGTTTGAAAACAGCTTTTATTGCAGATTATTGTTATGATTATTGTTTTGTTGTTTAAGTTACTGATGCTCTCTCACTGTGCCTAATTTATAAATCAAACCTCTTCATAGATATATGTGTGGAGAAAGCATAGCATGTATAGGGCTTGGTACTACCTTGGGTTCAAGTATCTGAGGAAAGTTGTTAGACTGTGCCCTCTGTGGGAAGGAAGACTATTAGATTTCTATTTCCTAGGCTTTGGACTGAGTTGGTAATAGACCTCTGAGTTTGAAATGATCCCATATGCATGTCCTGAATGAATGTAAGCTATTTTCTTTGACATATATTTAATATATAAACACATATGAATTTATTTTATGTATATCCTTTATGTGTTATGCTCCCCATGTGCACGCCTGGTGCCTGTGGAAGCCAGAAGAAGCTGTCCTGGAACTGGAGTTACAGATGGCTGTGAGCCACCATGTAGCCGTTGGCAACTGTACCAGGTCTTCTGCAAGAACAGCAAATATTTTTAATCATTGAGCCACCTCTCCAGCCCACTTTACTGTATGTTGAGTGAAAGATGTTTGTTTAACACCAGTCTCTTTCTTTACTTTGAAGGACAGAACTTTCTAAAATCATGCGAGCCAGAGCTAAGGAAATTGAAGTGAAGTTGCTTCTTTTTGCGATTCAGAGAACAACTAATTTTGAGGGGTTTCTTGCAAAACGCTTCTCTGGTTGCACCCTGACAGATGGAACCCTGGTAAGACCTTCCTGACGGAGCTGGGTCTGGGGACCAGAGGCTGGGTGGCCTGGCTTCCTTCATGGTTTCTCTGTAAAGCCATCTCATTCTGCACATCATCCTTCCCACTCAGCTCCAGCGGAGCTCGGACCCCAGGCACCTGCCACTGTCCAGTTTCATTTTCTCTTTTGATAAGGAAAATGAGCCAAATTAGTGACTGACTGCAAAACTCTCAACAAAACTTGATGTGGAATCCAAACTTCACGTTATTGTTTGTTTGTTCTAACATTTCTGCCATATGTTCCATATGGAGTTATGTGCAGTCACCTGCACTCAGTTACTTTGATTCATCCCTGTAGAAGTCCCCGCTGTGTTCATTTTTGACTTCTAGAGGTCACAGAGATAATAGTAAAAACAGAATTGTGGCTATTTCTTTGGAAGAGTAAACATGGAGTTAGGACTGAAGCAGGCTCCCGTGCATCTCTCACCTGCAATGCTGTCAGCTCCCAGCTTTCCAGTCCTAAGGTCCTGGAACTTGGGCAGGATCCTCTCCTTGCCCCATAAAACCTACCTCAGCATAGGGGGCTGGTCTTTGAGCACTGGGCTGAAGAGAGGTGGTGTGGTAAACAAGGACAGCAAAACCACTGAACAGTACCTACTCCGTGGGTAGAAAAAATGTTACCAGGATACAGACTTCAGGCTGTTTCTTCAGAACAGAGAACAGCAGCCTAGCTGGGAGTCTAGGCCTAGGGTTCCTGAAGGCTTAGGGGCAGATCCCTCCCTCTTGGGAGATTTCCCTCATCTTAGGTAGCACAGAGTCCCTGGACCAACCCTCCTGGGAGGGGTCTGCACCCATTGCAATCAGGCCAGCATATGGGTAGCAGGTGTCCTTTTACATGTGGAAGATGGCTGTTTATGGAGGTAGGAAGGAATTGCATTGTCTGATGGACAAGGTCACTGAGTCTTAGGGTTCCTAAGAAATTCTGGGGGCTAAGTTTCTGTTTCCTCATGGCCATCTCCCTGGCTAACTAAACTCAGATAGCCATGTAGGGAATTAGCAGTGGTACCACCATCGTAGGAGCCCACTTTGCCATAAAAAACTGACGATGGTTCTGTTTTAAAGCAATATCTCAAGCCGCTATCTGCTCAGACTCACTCATGATCTTACTAAAAGACGACTGGAATCACAAAATACAACTTTCACACTTACCATAAGATACTTAGAAGCTGGGTATGCTGCCACAGGCCTGTAACCCTAATACGTGGGAAATAGAGGCAAGAGGATCAGAAGTTCAAGGTCATTCTCAACTACAAATGTAGTTTGAGCTCTGACTCAGAAAGCAAACAAAGAAACAGTAACACAAATACTTCACAATAAATAAGTAAATAAAATATAGAGACAGTCCTCTGCTTGCTAGCTCATTTTAAGATTGATTTTATTTAGTAATAGAGGAAAAAAATAGGTCACAAATGGATGAAAGTATCCTTATCTTAGTTACTTTTCTATTTCTGTGATGAAACACCGAGACTGAGGCAACTTTTAGAAGGAATTATTTGGGTTCATGATTTGGGTCTGTGAGAAGGAGGGGTTCATTACCATCCTAGCAGGGAAGCAGGGCAGCATGAAGGCATGTGTCTCAATCAGGGTTATATTGCTGTGCTGAAACACCGTGACCAAAAAGCAAGTTGGAAAGGAAAGGGCTTATTTGGCTTACACTTCCAGATCACTATCCATCAATGGAAGAAATCAGAACAGGAACTCGAGTAGAACAGGAACCTGGAGGCAGGAGCTGATACAGAGGCTATGGAGGGCTGCTGCTTACTAGATGGCTTCCCCTGGCTTGCTCAGCCTGCTTTCTTACAGAACTCAGTACTACCAGCCCAGGGATGGCCCCTCCCACAATGGGCTGTTCCTCCCCCTTTGATCACAAATTGAGAAAATGCCTTACAGCTGGATCTCATGGAGGCATTTCCTCAACTGAGGCTCCTTTCTCTGTGATGACTGTAGCTTGTTTCAGGTTGTCACACAAAACCAGCCAGTACTACAAGGCAGCTAGAATAGTGGCAGACAGCTCAACATCTTGAAGCAGAAGAGATAGGAAACTGGGACTGGCATATGGCTTTTGAAGCCTCAAAGCCTGCACTTGTTCCAGCAAGGCCACACCTCTAAAGTCTACAATGCCACCAACAGAGAAACAAGTATTCAAATGCCAGATTCTAGGGAACATCTCAATCAAACCACTATTGTCTTTTAAAAAAAACCTGCAAGTCACAAAAGGGACTAGTTAGCAGAAAAACCTCTGAAAGAATTGTGTGTGTTGGGGCTAGGACTAGCTCAGTAATAGAGGCTTGCTTTGCGTGCACAAGTCTCTTCCTAGGTTCTATCCCAGTACTACAAAAAATGCAAACAAAAACAAAAAAACACACATACACACAGGCAAGTATGTGTTCTGCTGAGAAGCCCTGCCTGGCAGCATCTGTGAGATCCCTGTCAGCCCTACCCAAACCCTGCTTCTCAGCAGAGGCGTAGGCAGCCTGCTTTCAGCCTGACAGGGCAGAGAATTTTCAACTCTGAGCACCAGGTCCACCCTGAATATAGTCGCTGAGCTCTCATGATTTCTGGCTGCCCAGGCTGGACAGAGCACAAGGGAAAACAATACAGACCCCAGCAACAGATTCTGGAATATCATTCAGCCAAATGCCTGTTTTGAGCTATATCCCACCTCTATCTGCAGGATCCCGTTCCTCATGACTTCTGTTTTACTGTTAGGTCACTGTAGGATCACAGAACAGATAGCCCTGTTGTAGCTGATGACCAGGAATGCCTGCAAACCCAGGTCTGTCCAGGACACACTGATACTCTCACTAATCCAAGAAATTGCCCAGTAGTCAAAAGTGCTAGGGTTGGGGCTCAGGAGGATAGGACAGGAAGAGGCAGTGGGGAGTGGATACTTGAACAAGAATGTCATTTTGCAGTGTACCCATTACTTTGTAGAAGAAATGTGCTATGGCTAGAAAATAAAGTACTGGAATAACGGGGCAAGGAGGGTCCTGTAGACAGGCCAAGGCTGTGGAGCAGGTCAGCCCAGCAGAGACCAGGAGATGCTGACCATGGCTCTGCTCCTTTTATGACGACAGTGCCCTCTTGGGTTTTGTTTTATTGTAAAGAACATGTGTAGCACTATCTGGGTGGCACTTAGCTTGTCACCAGCCACTTCTGTCTGGAGGGGCAGAGCTAGCATGCTTGTTTCTAAGGGTCCCAAAGTACTTCTTCACCTTGATTCCTGTAGCCTGGGCTGACTTCTAGTCTAGAACCTTGTTAACTGGTAGCTGCTGTACACCGTAGCTAGAAGCCGTCTTTCCCAGCCAGACCTTGCCTTTCTGGTCATATGACTTTGACATTTTCTGACAGAACTAGTTTGTCATTCTCCCTTATTCTCTCTTACAATCATTCAGGACTTACTTTCTGTGTCAGGTTCCTGAGGGAGTTTCAGATGATAAATTCTTGACCCAGGACAGACTACACATGTGCACACGCACACACACAGAGGGAGAGAGGTGGGGGGAGGGGGGAGGACACTGCAGAACATTGTAATCTCTTTATGTAATTTTCTCAATTGTCATCTGTTTCTTCATGCACTTCTCCAAGTCAGTCAACATCTAACAAAGTTCAAAGTTCAGCCTCTTCCTCTGGACCATTGTCTGTCTCAACAGCCAATCAGCATTTTAAGTGGGGGTTGCATATTCAGTGAATTTTAGAACACTACTAGACTGCCATGGCTTCCCCTAGCTTTGTTGTGCTGGGAAGCTCTTTACTGTGAGCAGCATTTGCACTGGCCTTGGTCCCTGTCATCACCTCCCTCTGGACTAATGGGTCATCCATTCTGTTTGTATTCTGTCATCTTTGGTGGGAGGGACTCTGGTAAACCACTCATGGCTCCTGACCATACTTGCAGTAGATGGGCCTAGGAAGAGAGGCTCAGCTCCCAGGTTAGCTGCCACCTAACCTGATGATCTTGCTGGTTCTTTGCTGCTTGTCTCCAGAGAAGACTTTCTGAAAATCCTTTTTTGAATGCCATTTTGTTTTAGTGTTTCAGAATAAACTATAAAATGGATCCAGGTGCAGCTTGATACTATTTTTAATACATGTGACATTTTATAGAAAGCTAGTAGACTCCTTGGAAAGCAATCAGGGAACAGGCAGTGTATCAGCCAAGTTGTCCAGAGACCCTGCCTTGCTGTTTGTTTTTTATGGCATCTCCAAAACACACACACACACACACACACACACACACACACACACTCCCCAGCCTCTCTTTAGGCTGTTGGTGACTCTAATGACAGAGTGCATGATACATTTTTAACTGGAAAAGCTTTAAGTATGGTCTTGCTTTGTTTGCCTTTCCAGCACTCCCAAGTTCTATCCCCATCCTTCCCTTCAGCTCTTCCTGCAGACGTGAGCAGCCAGTGTTTGCCTCTTGCCTCAACTTCTGACCCTGCAGGAAGGATTTAAGAAAGTTTAAGGCTCACATGCCTTGAAATTAAAAGCAAATGTCTGTGTGTGACTTAACTGTATCCACATGCATTCTTAGTGACTTGATGATTAGATTGAAGGTGAGCAAATTCTCTCCAGCCTTCTGCTGAAAGCAGAGTAGATTGGGGTTAACTGCTCTGAATTTAGGTTTTCTTTTTCTTTGTCTTCTCAAAAAATAAGAACCCTCCTATATTCTGCTGCTAGGGCCCATTTCCTTTGGGCTAGTGCATAGGTTATCCTTCAAAACAGAATTGTCATTTAGTTTAGAGGTCATTTGAATGTAATATATACTTTCCCAGCTTAAAAATAACATATAAAGATATAAAGTTGCAGAGACAATTTTCTGTTTTGTCTTGTTTTGGGTTTTGGATATGAGGTCCTGCAGCCTAGGCAGGCCTAGAACTTGGGATCCACACTCCACCCAGCTTGTGCTTGACATTTGCACGGAAGAGCATTTAGTTTAAGCCTGCACAGAGCATCTCACCCTTCTGGCAACTTAATGCCTGCCTTAGGGGGGCCATTAGGAGGGAAGAGGAGCTCAGAGTTTCCCAGGGATCTGTTAGAAGCAAGGAAGTAGCTTTGTTATACCTGAGACTCATCAGAGTTTGAAAATATTTATAAATTTTTTTAAGTCTTTTTCTTAAGACTCTGTGTGGCACATGTGCCCATGCTTATGAGAGCACGTGTGTGCATGTGCACATGCTTATGAGAGCACGTGTGTGCATGTGCCCATGCGCTCATGCCTGGTGAGAATCAGAAGAAATGATCAGATTCCCCAAGACCTGGGATAAGGATGACTGTGAACCACGACTGTGTGCTGGAATCAGACCTTGGTTCTCTGCAAGAATAAGTCCCGTATCCACTGAGTCATCATCACTCTAGCCCTCACCTCCCTAGGCTTCCTAACTCTGGTACCGTCAGTCCAGTTCCTCATGTGGCAGAACTCCCAACCATAACATTGTTTTTGTTGCTACTTCATAACTAAGTTTTGCTCCTGTTATGAATAGTAATGTAAATACCTGTGTTTTTTGATGTTGGTCTTAGGTGACCCCTTGCTCTAGCCCCTATAAATGATTTCTTGATGCTAAGGGAATATATTCTAACATTTGAATAGCATCTGTGATGGTTTGTATATGCTTGGCCCAGGGAGGTGTGGCCTTGTTGGAATAGGTGTGTTGCTTTAAGACCCTCAACCTAGCTGCCTGGGAGCCAGTCTTCTCCTCGTAGCTTTCAGATGAAGATGTAGAACTCTCAGCTCTTCCTGCACCATGTATACTTGGGGGCTGCCATGTTCACACTTTGATGATAATGGGCTGAACCTCTGAATCTGTAAGCCAGCCCCAATTAAATGTTGTCCTTTATAAGAGTTGCCTTGGTCATGGTATCTGTTCAGCAGTAAATCCCCAACTAAGATAGTATCCTAAAGGATAGTTAGGTTGTGCCTGTTTCTAAGGAGAAGGTAATACTTAGTCAAGATACAAAATTTGGAAGTGATAGGTATGAGTGAAGAAGAAAAGAAGGGGTGCATTTTCCCATCAGAATTGAGGATGTTGGTTGCTTTTATATGTTGTGTAACTGGCTGCAGGTCATGTCTAAAGAGAGTCTGCTGTTTTTTCCATTTCAGAGAAGATCATGGCCAATATCTAGGCTTTCCCAACTCTGCCTCAAACTTATGATACATTGGCTTTTTTCATGTGCATATATAAAATCTTTTTAAAACTTGCTATGTAGCAGAGGCTGACCTTGAACATCTGATCTTCCTGCCTCTGTCTCCCAAGTGTTGGGATTAATTATGTGTACCACTTTACACCTGGCTGTTACCTACATCTTAAACGTTGATAGAGAACAAAATATTTTTAAAGTAAGTTCTTTTTTTCCTTAGCTAGAACTTTCTAGTCTATTTTGAGACTCTCTTATGAATATACACACAGCATGCATTTTTTGTTTTCTGCTCATAAACAAAAACCATTATGTAGAAACATTTTTGAGTAAGTGCTAGTTGAACAAGAAAATCCTCTTCAAGTGTGCTCTCTACAGAGACTTAGAGAAAGAGAAGTTTGTTCGGACAGATGCTTATGGGTTAGTAGGGGAAAGAAACCCATAATACTATCCAAGGTGAGATATGAGCATGTGGCAGCAAGAGTGGGGGGGGACAGTAAACACCAGGTGTGCTCAGCCCCAACCCTGCGCTCTTGATTGTCAGCTAACGCCGCAGGCTGCTAGGAAAGTCCACATCGATAAATGAGCTAGTGCAGTGTTTACAGAATGAGAGGTGCAGAGAGTACAGGGCTTTCATCTCAGAACTGAAAGCCTTTCCTTCAGGAAAAGGGGGGAAATGGCCTTAGATTTCAGCGGTTCTTCTTTGATTATGTAAGATGTCCAGCCAGGGCCTCCAAAGAGGACTTGTGTGTGCAGGCCCAGATGTGGAAACGCACCTGACTGAAGCCAGACTCTTCTCACAGTAAATGAGACAGCTTGGCTGGCCTGTGTGTGGCCCCTTCTGTTTGGAAGGTGCTGGGAATCCCATGCGAGCCAATCAATTAAGTTGCTATATGAAGAACTTTATCTTCCCTCTTGGACTTGAGATCCACTGTCATCATCGCCAAAAGAACAGATTTCTTAAAATTGGAAATCTCTTCCCTTCTTGGCAAATACTTCATTTCATCTAGCAGCACAGAGTTTATAGAATGTGTCATTCAAGTAACTTAAAATCCAAATCCAAACTAGCAATTCTCCCTGGTCTACAACAGCTGCAGTACAGGAAGGAGAAGCGTGACGAGGATGACTGACAGCTGGGCTGTCACCCAGAGGCCACACTGTCAGTGGTTGCTGTTGGCAAAGACTTGTTTTCCCCATGTCACATTAATCTGAGCGGGGGGCATGGCCCTCTGAACCATGTCTTAGGTTTAGCACAAGAGCATTTTCTAGTGGGGTGGTGAGTGCACAGAAGTGGGACTAGGAAAGGAGGAAGCATATTGGTGTGCTGTTCACACCTGTACACTGAGCGCCACTGCTTCTGTTTTCTAGAGAGATCCCGGAGAGACAAGTCAGCGGGACAGACTGTGTGTGTGGTCTGAAAATTGGTTTCATAAGACTTTCAGTCCTGTGTCCTTACTTCTTTCTTTTCAGTGTGCTGCTTCACTAAGTGCATATTTATACACACCTTTGATTCCAGTACTAAGAAGGCAGAGGCAGGAAGGTGGCAAGTTCAAGGCTAGCCTGGCCACCTACTAAGACATTGTCTGAAAGGGAAGAGACAAAGCTGAAGCCTTACTCAAGTCATCATCTCTATTAGTGTTAGTGGAAGCCACTGCTCACACGCCTTTCCCTGAGTGCCAGATCATCTGTCTGGATGCTTGTTTTCCATTTGAGAACAGAGCTGAGGCTTGAGAAGCCAGGCAGATCTAGTAGTAAAGTCTGGACTTGAATCAGATATGTCAGATCCAGAGCCACCACCTTGTACACACACATACACTGTACAGGGTCTTCATCTAAGTGAGTGTCCCCATCAGTCTCCCAGGAGCTTCAGCCAAAGTGTGTGAGCCTCAGCCCTTTCTTTCCCTTCCCTTCACCAGTCTCCTTCCAGAATCCATGCCTCCAGCTCAGTCCCATCCTCAGTTCTCTCTGTAGTACTATACCAGCCCCATACCATCTCCTGCTCCTGTTGTAGTCTGGTCTCCCAAAAGCAGTGGAAGGGTTTTATTTAAGGTTTTTTAAATTAAATTCATTTATTCATTCACTTTGTGTATGTGTGTGTGTGTGCTTGCTACACACATGTGGAGGTCGGGACAACTTGGAGGAGTTGGTTCTCTCCTCTGTGTGGGTTCTGGGGGTTGAACCTGGGTCATTGGGGTTCATAGCAAGTGCCTTCACCTGTTTAGACATCTTGCCGTTAGATATTTTTAGGAGTTATATTAGACAAAGAATTTATATTAGTCCTAGATATTTAAGAGGCTAAGGGAGATCACTTGAGTGTGGGAGTTCAAAGCTAGTCTGGGCAACATATTGAGAATGAGTTTGTTTTGTTTTTAAATCTGCGTCAGTATCTGTTGTGTGTAAAAGCCCTTGGTGCCTCTTTCTTGTGATGAGAGGAAAATCTTATCGTGCCTACAAAGGTACTGGACTGGACCCTCTGCCTTGTTCCTCACACCTTCCTACAGACTTCCCAAGACTGCTGTTAGTGCCTTCCCTTTATTTACATTTCCTGCTCTTCCCTGTCCCAGCCAGCCAGGTCCTCAGGCCCCTCCCACAGGGCCTCTCTTCCTTGTCCATTCCCTCTCCATTGCCCATCCAGCGCAGTGCATCCAGATGGGGAAGACACACAAGGACTGTCCATTGCATGGCAGATGAATGTTGTTGCCTAAGCCTAAAAAGCACTCTCCCCATGCTTCTCACCCGCATGTAGCTCAGGAGCAGCTAGCTCTCTGTTCTGTCTCCAGAGGCTCTGCCCCTCTACCACAGGTCTTCATTAGAATTTACTTTTTCTTCAGATGCCTCACGACATGTTTCTGTGGTTGACTAAAGCCTCAGTTTCAGACATCCATTTGTGAGTAGATGAAGGAAGAAACTCAATTTACACTTGGAATGTGCATGCCCTAAGAATGTGCTAGGGGATTCTTGTCCGTGATTTTCTCCATGACTTCATCAGTACTCAGATGGAGAAAGGGAACTCCCCATGACTTCTAGTCCAGGGACCCTGCTTCACAATGCTCTGCCTGTTCAGTGCTGCCTTTCATGTTGTCTTTCCATTTTCTTTTATCCTTTCATTTGACACTTTCCCCAGTGGGGCATAGACTCCAGGAACACTGTTTCTTGATTCTAGTTTTGTTTGTTTCTTTCTTCATTTATCCGATAAATAACACATTGTACTTTAAAAGTGAGGTTCAGCTATATAAAGGTCAAGCTGCTGTTACCAACTTGAATGGAGTTAGCAGTATATAAAGAACATTTACCATAAAAGTTTAGATCCTGTTTCTTTTATGGAATAGTTTAGAGCAGGGCTTTAAAAGGGACCTGCTTTCCATATCCACAAGGCACCAGGAGACTTAGATTCATAGCAACTCTACTCAGGAATATGACCCTCAAACCTACAATTAAGGCTCCTAACCAATTTAATTTTTCACTTGTTCTGTGTGTTTAATTTTTTGGTGTAGGCTCTCAGGTAGCCCAAGTTTGCCTTAAACTCACCATGTCTCTGTGCCTCAGCAAGAACTCTACCACTGAGCTACATCTCTAGCTAGGGAGCTGTGTCTTGTTTTGTTTTGTTTTGTTTTGTTGAAAGGATGTTTTGTATTGCCCTGTCTGGTTTGAAACTCATTGGCTTAAGAGATCCTCCTGCCTCATTTAAAAAAAAAAAAAATCAAACAACAACAAAAAACCCCTGGGACTTCAGGTACCCATCAGCATGTCTAGCCTAACTAGTTCAATTGTTAAAGTTTAGGTCTGGCAAATTCTCTTTTTCATTATTTCCTTCCCTTAAAATATCAGTATTCCCATCCCCTCTTAAAATGTTAGCAATGTAGTTTGCTTGCTTGCTTGTTGTTTTTAGACAGATTCTTACCGAGTTGCCAGGCTGTCCTGGAACTCACTGGATAGTGCAGACTGGATTCTGACTGGAATAAACCTACAGGTTGAGAACTGTGCTCTAGAGTGTTGTAAGTATAGGTATGTGTCTCTGTGCCTGGCCAAATACTAGCTCTCTCTCGCTCTCTCTCTCTCTCTCTCTCTCTCTCTCTCTCTCTCTCTCTCTCTCTCTCTCTCTCTCTGGATATTTTACATATGCACACACACACACACACACACAAACAATTTATAGCAGTTCAAGAAACTAGCATGCAGAGGATGCAGATCTTAAATATTTGCCTGATTCTTTGAATGTACTGTTTCTTGCCAGTTTTCTGCAAAAGCCATTGTCTTAATAATGATTGCCTTAAGGTGATACAGTCATCACAAGGCTTTCTTCATATATAGAAGCCATTTTCTGATTACAAAATAGCACCCAAGTGTTTTAGACAATGATTTAGTAGTTTAAATGTATATAAACAGAATTATCTTAAAGCTCACAGCAGGTACCTTGGGGGGTTTTGGTTTCTGGGGGAGAAAATGGAGAGAGGAGAGACACCATGGGCAGGCCAATCAGAGTATGAACAGCCTACATGGAACATGGCAAGTCATAACTCGGGGTTGTTGATAGGGAGGTTAAAAACTAATAGCTTAGAAGGTAGATAGATTCCCAGTTCTAGTGCTGACTAAGTCTTATTATAAATATAAAAGTTATATGCCTTTTATCTGGAAACTGAACGATCAAAGGCGGCATAGAAAGCCCCGTTTGGGATTAAGTATTTACTACAACAGTTCACCTTTGGTTTTTGTTTGTAATGCCCTGGGACTTGGCAGCCATTAACACTGTTGTCCAACTGTGGCCTTCTCCTGGTTTTAGGAATCACATCAGTTTATATTACTGGTAGATGCTAAAATGTCACAAATACATTTGGAAAGTCCCTTTTGACTTACTTAGCCTCTTGTTTGCAGGATCCAACCCTTGCCACGTCACCTCACTCTAGCACCAACCAGCCCTTTAGCTTGTCATTTGGGTTTACTGAAACTCCTAGTACTTAAACATAAGAAGTGCTTCTGATGTGTTTGTGTTGCATGTGTATGAATGTGCATGTGTGTGAGTGTGCAGGTGTGTGTGTACTTACATGTGGAGGCTAGAGAAGGATGTTGGATCTCTTTCTAAGCCTTAGTCCCTTGAGAAAGGGTCACTCACTGTTTCTCAGCTAGACTAGCCAGTAGGCTTCTGTGATCTACCAGTGTCTACCCTGTAACATAAGGGTTACAGGCATAGGCAGCTATACCCAGCTTCATTACACCTTGAAAGGGTACACACATGGCAGAGACATGTGACCCACACATGGCAGATGAGGGGGGCTTCCCAGAAGAAGACTAAAGGATAAGTGAGGGTTGAGCCAGATTAGAATTGGAATAAGACTGGTCCACATGGTGAGCTATGTAGAGAGACCCTGCCTTAAAAAAATGAAAAAAAAAAAAAAAATTGGAGTAGAGTAGAAAGCGCAGGCTCTAGAAAGTTAAAGGGGAACATGAAGCCATATGAGTGAGAATGTGGTCCCTGTGCCTCTGAGGACAGATCCTTGTTATGAGGACAGTTGTTAGAACAACTTGGATAAAGTGAATTACCTGAAAGGCTCATGCTCAGAAATAACACCCTTTTCATGCCTTAACAGAAAAAGCTGGAGTCCCCACCACCATCTACCAATCCCTTCCTGGAAGATGAGACAACACCAGAGATGGAGGAGCTGGCTCTGGAGAAAGGAGAGTTAGAGCAGGTAAGTCTGTTTGTACTGTAGTATGTAACCAACTCATGCTCTTTCCTGAAAGTGGGCTGCCTCACTTCTCATATGGTCTTTGGCCAGGACCACACTCAAGAGATCATGACAGTATGGGTTTTACAGAAGGCCTTGTGTGAGGACACAGTCAGGTAGCAAAGAGCAAGTTTCCTGCCCTGATCTGTGGCAGCAGGGCCTCCACTCAGCAGGTAGCACCACACGCTTGCCTCAACCCTTGCAACAGGGCTGCCCAGTTCTAGCTCTGCCTTGTTGAGCATCTTCTGGTGCTGCCAGACAGCTCCCTTCTTCTCATCCAATGCTATGATGATGCCAGATACTCTGAGGTCAGCCATGCCATCCACAGGCTGGGAGAGCCCTCCTCACAGAGCAAGCCAATTGGAAGCCACTGGGGAAGCCACTTGGAAACCTCAGGGTGACTGACCGGCAGCATCTTGGAGTTTCTTTTTGGAGCACACCAGCACTTTTAATTTCCTTCAGCACTTTCTGTCCAGCTCAGAATTTCCTGTTCCTTCCTGCAGAATGGTGTTTTTGTTTCATTGCTATTTTATGACAAGAGATGTTAGAGCAGTAAGTCAGCCCCATTTCCTTTCTGGATTAGAGCTCCTTCTCTTTAATTCTCTACATTTGGCTGCTAGAGGGTTATTTGGTGGCATTGTTTCTCTCCAGACACCAGCCAAAGGGAGGTGGCTAGGAGACCGGCTTGAGGAAATACAGCCACACACCGTGCAGCTAGCTGCATTCCAAGGGGCAAGGTTGGGTGAATTCTGACAGGAGTCAGACAGCAGAATTCCTAGAAGCCGTTAAATGTGTCTGTTCCATTGATTAAGTAATTGTAACAGCATAGATACCTCACATTTAAGGCACTTCATAATTTCAAAATCTTTACACACTTTCTTTCATTTAGCTGTCACTGTACCTCCCTCTGGTTTACAGGTGATGAAAGTACAGCTCAGAGAGGCTAACCAGCTGGCTCACACAGGGTTATGAATTTGGAAGTAGAGGGGCAGGACCAGCAGCCAGGTCTAGCAGATGGAAACTTAAATTCCTTTTCTAGCCCCCCTCCCATATACGCACTTCATGTCTTATTAGAAAGTAAAGGCCATCGAAGTGTGGTTTATGAGCAGAAGTAGAGGGAAGAACTGAAGGGCTGCTGTGAGTCTCCCAGAAAAGTGGGGCTAGCTGTAGCTGGTTGAAAGCTGTGGTATTAGGTAGCACAGACAAGGGGATACCGCTTCTGACCCCAGTGGGAGCAAAGACTCAGATTGGAGGGATTTCAGGTTTTTTTGGTTAATTCCACTGGGCCATCTGCTTAGTACAAACATGCCTTGTGCAGTCATGTTTGTATGGTGCCTTCCTGCCTCCCAGGCTGTAAGCTGCCTTTGTCTTGATTAGTTAGAACCATGCAGTTTAAGCACACAGGTGCTCTGCTAGCTGGTTACCTCTGGATGCCATTACACTGAATCAACATTTGCTGGATAAAACATCACCTTGGTTTTGTCTTGAAACTTTTTTCTCTCCATGAAAGCTTGAAGTAACTGTTATAAGACCAAGACCTGCAGACTCTAAGGACAGTGATCACTGATCCTGGATGAGCAGACGGGGAAATGAGGGCTCTGCCGTGATGAGAACCCTGGGCATGTGTCTGCTGCTCCCAGCTACTAGCCTTAGATAGGCTTTAGGCTCTCTCAGCCTCCATGCTGTCAGTATCATGACCTTCATGCTGTATTCTTTTATGACCCTTGGGAAGTTGGGAGAGAAAAGGACCAAGGTCTCTACAGCCAGAGCAGCTCCATTCTGAGTCACTGTGTATGGACTTCCAGGCCAAACTTGTTTTAAACCTAAAGTTTTACATGTGTTTAAAAAAAGAAACTAATACAAAAACCCTGATCTAGATGATGTCCCAGTGAACCAAGGCTGTTCTTTATTAGTAGTAACACTCACACAGTGACTAATGCCCCCCATATGTTACTCACACTCTGGCTTGCTAGATGGAGTCTCAGATCACCTTCCCAGCAGCCAGTTGGCTTCTGGAGTTTTGTGTACCAGAAGAACAGGAGCTCTTGGGGTGGAGGGAAGAGACTCCACAACATTAGTAGGGAGCCAGCAGAAGTAGCAGGGAGCCCTGCCTGTGGTCCTAGGTTTCTTGAGCCATCTCCTTGCCAGTAGGCTGTTGGCCCTCAAGGCCAGGCTCAGCTCTTGCTCCCTGCTGTAGTTTTTGTGCCTAGCTGCTGAGAAAGGAGTGTGAACTTGAAAAGTAGTGTTCACTTCATGAGAAGACCTGAGTGCTTAGTTGCCAAGATATTCCCAGGAATAAAACAAACAAACAAACAAATTTGAAAAGGGACAGAGGGCACAGGAGGAGAGAGAAGAAATCAGGAATTTCTGGTTTTAAAATGTTCCCTTCTGGTGATCCAAGCAGTTAGATTTAATCTGTTTACATTGGATAGTAATAAAAGGAAATGGGACCAGCTGCAGACCTCCTTACTGTGACAACAGTAACCTTTTATTATTCCATCAAACTCCGGGAGGAAATAGCTTAAACATCTGCAGTGTTTGGACAGAATTCACACACTCAGCAGTCCAGCCTGAGTGCTACTGCTAAATGACTTAGTGTGTTCTTTAAGCTGAGGATCAGCTCTGCAGGGAGCTGTGTGGTGCAAAGGGAGACACCAGTGTGAGCTGACATTCCAGCACCTACTCACTAAACATGAGCACATTCATAGAGCAGCTGTGGGCAGGGGCAGCCCTGTGAGAAGTAGTAAGAGAAAGAAGCCTGGGCAGCGCCTCTGTTACCCCATGACGCTTCAGCTCATAAAATACATCAACAGGGGCTCGGTACTGTGGTGACAGGAGTAATAACAGACAAGGCAGAGGTAGATCAGTCACCTAGGGTAGACTTGGGATACCTGCCTGTCTGGTAATACAGCTTGTGTGTACTCTGTGGAGCCTCACCATGCAAAGAGCCATGGACATCAATCTAGATGACTTTGTTAGAGCATCATAAAGCCATTTTCTCCCAAAAGCAGATCTATATTTTATACTAAACAAAGAGCCTTTAGATTTGTTAGACATGCTTTTAAAACCATATGTTTTGTACACAGTTAGGAAACTTTAAGCAAAACCAAAGATTAAGATATTTCTAAAACACCTTCGTATGCAAGATTCAGTCTTTGGAACCACTTGTTAATTAAACTATTTTGCCAGGCAAAGCAGCATAAACTTGTGCCCCTTCTTCACGGAAGGGAGGCAGGAAAAGGTGTTTCCATACAAGTAATTTGAGCTCAACCCCCAGGACCCATGTAAGGATGTGTTGTTGGGGATAGAGAAGTCTTTATTAGCCAGCTGCTAACTATACTGGGTGTTGGGGATCCCAGTGTAGCCCAAGCCTTTCTCAGGGCGAACTTTTAAGCAAACACACACACACACACTGGTTCTCAGGGCGAGCTTTTAAGTAAACACACACACACACACACATATTCTGGGTCGACACACTTCAGCTAACTAGACCAGTTAGCCAAATGCAAGGTTAATACAATTAGAGATTTCTCCATAATTGTGGACTTTGATGGAATAGGCTTTTGCTTTAGCTTTGGCATAAACAGTGCTGCTGTCTATGTGCTGAGTTTTACAGCCTGAGTGGTACTTCTACCAGAGTCAGTTGTGCTAAGTAAGGGCTGGGAGCTTGTTCCATATGGAAGGAGAAAACTGACTCCACCAAGTTGTCCTCAGCTCTCCATACACTTGCTATGACATGTGCACATGTGCACACACACAAAATAAAAGCAAAACAGACCAGAAGATGAATAGTACAGGTTATGTAGGTATCCTAGATAGTAAAGCACTTACCTTTGTAAAGTGCGAGGCCCTGACTTTGGGTCTCCAGAATCCACATAAAGTGCTGGGTGTGATGGGAGGCACCTATAATCCCAGTCATAGGAGAAGAGGCTGAAACAGACAGATGCCTGGCACCTGAGAATGACTTCTAAACCTCTCCAAACCTCTCCCACTTGTGCAGCACACCTACAGGAGCCTGTTCCCCCAGCACACAGGAAAAATAATACTAATGATTACATTTAATTACTGATAAGATACCTGACTAGACTAGCCATATTTTCATCTAAAGTCAGGTTATCTATTTAGACAGATTGAACTTCATTTTTATATTTATTATATAAGTCACCTTATCCAGAAGAATGAAATGAAAAACCAGGATAGATTCTGGGGAGATGGCCTAGCAGCTAAAATTCTTGTTGTATGAACATAAAGACCTGAGTTCAGATCCCCAGCAACCATATAAAAGTGACGTGGTGGTGCACATCTGTAACTTCAGCACTACGGAAGTACAGACCCTTGCTAGCCACTCAGTCTAGCTGAAATGACAAACTTCTGCTGTGTGAGAGGTGGCTCTCTCAGAGAGAAAGTAAGATAGAAAGTAAGAAGACATTTGCTCCTCCCCCCACAGGTGACACTGCACACACACACACACACACACACACACACACACACACACACAAATCACCCCTCACAGCCTTCTTCATGGTGGGTCATCTGTGTTGAGCGAAAAGAAACAGAGAGCAGCTCCTGGCACCTGTGCTGAGGCGAGCAGCTGTGGACTGGGTAAAGCCCTGTGCTTCCCAGAGGCCCTCTCAAAGTCTTCTCCAGGCCCAGCATTGGTGGGAGTTTCCAGATGGTAAGATACACAGGATCTGGTAGATATTTATCATGAAGAATGAGCAGATTTTAGAACAGGTGTAGTGAGCTGTCCCTGGTCTTTCAGTACTTAGGAGGTAGAAGCAGAAGGATTTTTCTGGGATACAGAATGAGTCTCTTTGTCTTAAAAACATAATGAGAGTTTCTAAGAAATCTTGCCTAAAATTTAAAAATATGAAACTTATTGGAGGTGAGAGAAAAGAAATCACAGGATGTATGTAAAGTTGACTCCCCCTGCTATTTCCCCCCTTTCTGTAGCCTTGGCTAGCCCAGAACTCAAAGAGATTTTCCTGCATCTGCCTACCAAATGCTGGGATTAAAGGCATGAGCCATCACATCCAGCAACATTTAGTTTTATTGAAAATTATTAGTTTTTAAATGTTTGGGGTTTTTTGTTTATTTTTGAGATGGGATCTCTCTATGTAGCCCTGGGTGTCCTGGAACTTGCTCTGTAGACCAGGCTGGCCTTGAATTCACAGAAATCCTCTTGGGATGAAAGACATTAGCCAGCTAAAAGATGTTTTTAATTGCTTGAAGTAATTTGTAAATTACCAGATGCTAAGAAAGTAGATAGATTTCTGTCTGCCACTGTGTGGCAGCTTTTCCAGTTTGGGGCAGTTATTTTTATCTTAAAAGTTTGTATTACAGTTTGTTTATTTAGAATGGAGATAAGGGACCACATACCTTGATACTTCTATGGAGGTCAGAGGACAGCTTGTGGGAGTTGTTCTCTTTTTCCACCCTGTGGGTATTGATATTCAACTCGAGTTGGCAATCTTGTAGTAAGTGCTGAACCTGCTCACTGGCCCAGTACTTTGGTTTTTTAAGACAGGGTCGACAGGGTCTCCCCCCCCCCCTCCCTCTCTCTCTCTCTCTCTCTCTCTCTCTCTCTCTCTCTCTCTCTCTCTCTCTCTCTCTCTTCCTCTCTCTCTCTCTCTCTCTCTCTCTTCTCTCTCTCTCTCTCTCTCTCTCTCTCTCTCTCTCTCTCTCTCTCTCTCTCTCTCTCTCTCTCTCTCTCTCTCTCTCTCTCTCTCTCTCTCTCTCCCTCTCTCTCTTCTATAGATTTATTTGATGTATATGAGTACACTGCAGCTCTCTAGCTGTCCTCAGACACACCAGAAGAGGGCATCAGATCTCATTACAGATGGTTGTGAGCCACCATGTGGTTGCTGGGAATTGAACTCAAGACCATTGGAAGAGCAGTCAGTGCTCTTAACGGCTGAGCCATCCCTCCAGCCTGAGACAGGGTCTCACCATATTTCGAGGGTTGTTCTCAAGCTGTGGGCTCAAGCTGTCTTCCTGCTTCTGTCTCCCATATAGCTCGAACTATGGGTATGTACCACCATACCTAGCTTTTTTAGTGTGCATTAAGATAGAAGCAATTTAAGAAAGTTGATTTCTACAAAATATTCTTGCTAAAGGACTGTCAGTGGTGAAACCAAAAAGTAGAGAACAAGGTGGCAACCCCTCTGTTGGCCTCCCCTTCCTCTCTCTCTTACATTATTTGTTAAAGTCCAAAGTCTGAGACCATTGCAGGAAGGAACAAGTCTGCCAGCATGCCTTTGGGATCGCTGGTACGAGCTCAGCCTCGTTTCCTGGGCTGTGCAGTAGCAGCAGTAAGACCCATGGAAGGAGCACTGTGAGGGGAAGACAGAAGGTGCCTAGCATCAAGATGCATAACAGTAATAACACCAAAGTGTTAAGTCTAGCCCAGATTCACACTTTTAAAGCATCCACTGATATGAGCTTCCAAATCAAAGATGCCTACAGTATCAGGGTAGCAGTAAATCTTCCAGTATATACAGTAAGTCCAAACTACTGACAAGCTGGCAGTGGCTCACTGGATTCATAATCCTGGAGGGACGCAGTGTCCACTGCTTTTACCTGTGAGATAAGAACTTTGGCGTTTCCTTTGAAATTGCTTAAAATCTTGCAGAGGTTGCTCAAACAGTAGTTCATATTCATTCATATTTTCCTCTTCTCTTTCCAGCCAAAGAAACCCAAAGCCCCAGATAATCCGTTTCATGGCATTGTTTCCAAGTGTTTTGAGCCTCATCTCTACGTGTACATTGAGTCCCAGGACAAGTGAGTGACAAGCATTCTGCCTGTTCCTAGCTTCTGATCATATTGGTCCCTACACAAGGACAACTCCTCCCAGAGTCATTAAGGACACCGTTGTACCTTCTGTGAATAGCCTTTTCTCTTGCCTATAATTTGTTTGTTTGTTTGAGACAGGATATGTAGCCTTGGCTGACCTTAAATTCAGAGATCTGCCTGCCTTTGCCTCTCAAGTGCTGAGACTAAAGGCTTATGCCATTACTCTGGCATATTTTCCTCATAAATCTATGCTGCCTGAGTTTGGCTATATAAGGGTCCATGTGGTTTGGAACACCTCCCCCCAGCCCCTATGTGGGCCCCAACCACATGACCCCCCCCCCACAAAGTGTCAGGCACCCAGACATTGTAAGGAAACCCACTCCTGGAAGTATATACTTTCAATTATAATTTGGCTTTTCATTGTGAAGTAGTTTTGACTTTTATAAAAGCTTTAAAATAGCACAAAAAATTTCCACTAGCTTCCCCCAGGCTGTGACTATCGTAATGTAAGCATAACTATCACAATCCAAAGTAAGATTGATCCAGTTTCTGGTCCAGAACCTCATAATCATGTACTTAGCTGTGGGGTTTCCATAGCCTCCTTAAATCCTAACTGCATCCTCATTTTTTTCTGTCTTTCTGACCTTGGCATTGTTAGAGGACTGACCAGATGTTTCAGATGCTTTGTGAAATGCCATCAATTTCCAGTTGCCTGATGCTGTGCCTCTCCTACTCCTCTCCCCCTGCCAGATCCTCACTTTTAAAATAGTTTTTAATGTTGCCCAGACTGCTCTCAGCTCCTGGCATCAAGAGATTCTCTCACCTCAGCTTTCTGGGTAGCTAGAACTACACACACAGCATTAATTCATGTTTTGTCTTTCTTAAACCCAATTTTGGAACTGTCATAATAGCACACACTATCACCCATCACTTAGGGGGTGGAGGCAGGACAGTCTCAAGCTTGCAGCCAACCTGAGCTGTGTGTGTGAGACCATACCCCTAAACAACAAAATCCAGGCTGTATCTTTTTGGTAAGAAAAACCATAGAAGTGCCTTCTCAGTGTGTCAGCAGCCGCTGGTGTTAGCTCTGTCTGCTAAAGTGAAGACTGCCAGCCTTTTCTACCATCAAGTTACAGGGCTTTTTCTTTGTACTATGTGTCTTGCAGGGAATGTTTTGAGATGGTGGGGGCATCCTAAGTCTTGACACTCCATTGGCCCATTTTATCAGGGTTTGATGATTCTTGCCTGTAGCAGTTCTCACTGCCTAATGCTAGCCATCTGTTTCTCTCCTTTCTTCTCCACTTTCTAATTGGAATTCTACTGTAGGGAAGTTCTCTCTTCCTCCCCATCTATCCATTAAGGACTCAGAGTCACTCATGCCACATGCTCTTTCACAGACTCACAGGCTCCACACCTTCTCACAAACCAGGCCCCTCCAACCCCTCCTCACATCTAGAAGTGGTCTAGGGTCTATTTGATGGTGTAGGGTCTTTTATTGACAGGAGACTATTCATGAAGGGTGGGTCCTTCTTATCACCAGATCTTTGCCTATGGCCAAGGTCACTATTAAAGTCACTGGACAGTGGGGTTTGGAAAAGTTGGGTTTTTGGATCAGAGCAGGCTTTGAGGACACAGGCTGGCCCAGGTTTCAAAGGCCTCCAAGTACACACTTAGGGAAACAGACCTCAGCTCACATAGAACACACAGGAAACTGACTAGCTTTGAGGAAGCCTTCTCTGAGAAGCACTGGGCCCCTTTTGTCTTTATTCTCCTTTTTCTTTTCCTTTTTCCTTTCCAGTGCTTCTGTTCTGGATGAGCAACTCGTTGTCTCCAGACCTATTTCAGAACGGACAATAAGAATAAGAGACTGTGTTTAGGGACATGCCATGTCCACCCACTTGATCTCATAGGCTATCATCAAAAATTCTTACCTTCTCTTCTACCGTAACTATAAACCTTGTGAAACACCTTCCATGTTAACAAAAGTCAGCACACACCAAGAAAAGCAAAGTTGTTTTGAGAAGGCTGAACTTTCCTCCCTGCTCATGGCATGTGTCCAGCAGGCTCTCAGAGGGCACTAGTTATTTTGCTACTTTGCTCTTTAAAAGCACCCTGACACCACCCCACACTCATGTGTGTGCATGTGCACTTGACTTTTGGTGTCCTTTCTTAGTAGATTTCACCTCAGTTTTATGAAGAAAGGTTTCTCACACTGACTTGGGACTTAGTGAATAAATTATGTTACCTTGGCCCCAAGGATCCTCTTCTCCATCTCTCCTGTGCTGGGGATTATAAGTATATATCACCTCACTTGGATTTTTTAAAATTTAGACTAGAGGGAGCAAACTCAGGTCCTCATGCTTAAGTGGTGTTGTAGTAAATATTAAAAAATAAAAATCGGTTTATCTCTTTATCGGCCCTGAGGTCTCACTCCTCAGGCATGGATTTAGTTCGGAGCCCCACGCACCTCTGGTGCCCGGTCTGAGCCACCCTACAGCCCAACTTGTCCCTGAAACTCCCTTCCCTGGTGGTTTTCTACTTCCTGTTCTCTGCCTCTGTCCCGGGGTGTTTCTCTACCCCAAATCCCATATAAATACAACTCTACAGCCCGATAGTTTTTCATACCGGTTTATATATTCAACTCTCAATCCACAAACCCTCTACACAAGATTGCATCAAATAGACAAAGATACAAATGCCCTTCTATATGAGATACTAGACCTATAAAATCCTTAATGTTCATATCTATTTAATGCCAACCAATATCACCTGGGTCTAGCTGGTCCTTGGAAACCTCCATCTTGCCACACCTTCCCTCGTCCTCTGACCTGAGACCTCTTAGACCTCTCCACTCTACCTCCCTTACCCTGCCCAGTCACTGGCTTTCCTTTATTTTACTAATTAAAATGGGAAGGTTTGGATGAAGTCACCTCCTGAGCATGTGACTGGGCAGCTCTTCTTGGGGAAGTGGAATTAACATTAAAATACAAACAGCTTCAGGACAATCTACAATGTGGCAAGTACTTTATCAATTGAACCATCTCCCCAGCCATCAACTCATATTCTTATAATTCTTATTTCAAAAAAATCTGAAAACTATTTAGCCTAGACCTTCCTAATCTTTTTTTTTTTTTTGACCTTCCTAATCTAAAGAGTCATTTTTCTCTTTCACAATTTTGTTGTCCACTTTTTGCATGGATTTGATTCATCAAAGTCTAAGGGTTGTTCACAATGCTTTGGGCAAAGACCCAGACTTCCCTCCCCATGCCATCTCTGCCTGGGAAAGATGCAGCACTGGCTGCTTGGCTGGCATTTCCCTCATAGGATGTTTCCAAGCCCCAGGGTGGAGGCTGCTGAAGCTGCAGGCACACAGAAGCAGAAGAGAGTTAAAGAACACCAGCTCCTCTCCTGGCAGAGCAGAGTCAGACTTGATGCCATAATGGTTGTTAACCTTTGACAAGGCATAGATCCTTTCAAGACTCCTGGAGGTATGGGCCTATAATCCCAGCTACTAGGGGAGTGGGAAGTAGGCTGATTGCAAGTTCCAGGCCTGACTGGGCTACAGAGTGAGATCACATTTAGCCCAGGCAACTTAGACCTTACCTCAAAAATACAATGTAAAAAGAGGGTTGTGGATATAGCTCAGTGATGGAGCACTTGTATAAGCTTTTAATCCCCAGTATCACAAACAAATAAAAAAATAAACATACAAAAAAATAATTATACACACAGTAATTTTGAGTATGATTTCAGGGGACTTTAGGAAGCCACTTTTCCCTTTGGTCAGAGAACCGGGCAGCTGAGAACGCACTGAGCCGAGCTCAGATTAGACTGATGTGTGCAGTCATTGCTCTCGTAGTTCCACTAACGCAGACAGAGGAGAGGTCCTGGATTCCAGTCAGAGCTCTGCACTCACCAGCCTGGAGCCACCTGCATGCCACTTAGCCCCTTCTAGGCTGTCTTGTTTTGTCTGCAGCGAGGCTCATCAGTTCATCTCATAGGCTTTGTGATGCAAGGGATACACCTCTACAAGTGGCTTTCCAGACTTTCCATTTCCTCTGTAGGGAGTGACTGCAGACACTAAGCTCTGGTGAGAGTGTGCTGAGTGCTGCTGGGTGCCATTGGTCCTTGGCTCTCAGGCAAGAGAGCTGAGAATCGTGTGCCCACAGGAGCATAGATGTATCCACACACAGCTTATCTTCATATCTCCTTGTTCCTTAAAGCCTGTGGGTTCATGTCAAGACCTCCATTCTAACCTAATACCATGGGGGTCACCATGCTGATAACAGCCTTCTGTGACACAAAGCAAAAAGCATGCCTCCTAGCATCCTTGATACATTTACTTGCTTCCTCCATTTGTCCATGTGTAGCCTACCTCCCAGTCTCCTCCCAAGCTCACTGCTCACCCCAGAGCAAGTCCACACCTCCAGCCCAAGAGAAGTGATAAGGGTGCATGTTAGTGGGTGCAGCTCTGAGTGTGCACATGCTGAATCCATGTGGGGCTCTTGGGCCATCTCTGCCCAGTGCTACTGCTACGTTGCTTTCCAGCCTACTTGTAATTTCTGAGTGCTGACTTCAGATCTGTCTGCAGATATCATGCTAAACCCGGTCTGGATGAGATGATTGCTTTTCCTTCTTTGTTCATCATTTCCTGTAATACTCTTTACTACACATTTAATCAGCAGAACTCCTAACAGTGTGAAACATGCAAATGCTTGCACAGTTCTTGGGCACAATGCTCAAGCTGCGGGGGGGGGGTGGGGGGGGGGAGAAACCACATGTCCATGAGGTTACTCTCAGCTGGGGAGTCAGGAACAGCAGTGTGGGTGTGTATCAGCATAGTACTCTATAGACCTGAGGTCAGTGCCAGTGACTCTGTGACCTTGCACAAAGGTACTTCAAGTTACCAATCTTGGTTTCTTCACCTTTAAAATGACAATAACACCCTCTATTTAAAGCTATTGGGATGAATAAATGACATCATATTTATAACACATCTTATAAGATAATGGGAGACAAAGGCCAAAAAGGAAAGAGGGGAAAAAAAAATGTGTTGTGTCATGTTAAAAATATAAGGAGCTGGTGAAATGGCTCAGCAGTCAAGAGCACTGACTACTCCCAGAGAATCTGGGTTTAATATCTAGCACCCACAGTGGGCCTCACAACAATCTGTAACTCCAATCCCAGGGGATACACCACCCTCTTCTGGCCTTTTTGGGTACTGCGTGCACATGTTGCATAGGCAAATATGCAAGCAAACACTCATTCACATAAAATAAATAAAATCTCAACAGAGGTAAAGGTCTGAAGGGATAGCAGTGGAAATCGAAGCAGTGGCCTTGCTCTAGACCAGACGTTTTCTCTTTGCATCTCCACCCACAGCCAGGTTCTCCTTCACACCCTCTCCCTCACATGTTCTCACCTGTTTTCGGCTTCTGAGATTGGATCTCATGTAGCGGACTGGCCTCACCTCATTATCTAGCTGAGGATCCCGATCCTTCTGGCTCTACCTCTCACTTCTGGCTACATGCTTTTGTTCTCTCCCTGAGTCTGCTGCAGGCTTTCTCTGCAGCCCACTCCACAAACAGCATTTTGTCACTCCCTTGAAATGTGATTATTCTAAGGCTGCAGGGATTCTCCACAGCCCCCTTGCCCAGGACTTGAGCATTCATAAACTCTTACTTGCTAACACTTGCTTTCAGGTGGAAAAGACTCCCTCTGGTTCCAGGCTGCAAATCGTTGGGCCACACATCCCTTTCTTCATTAATCGCACATGAAGATCTTGCCAAATGTCTTCTGTCAGTGATAACCTTCTTTAAGTTCAATGTATTCGTATCTTACCTTACAGCCCTCAGGAAGTATGTGCTTGATATTTAGTTGGACTGGCCCAGTACTTCATAAGCAATGACCCTCAGAGGTTCCACGGGGCACCATTTACTCTTGTCCTGTATGACATGGATGCATGCTGACGCAGGGTGGAAGAGGGCCCAGAAAAGCGTCCTCACTAGGTTTCTTTCTCATCTGCAATAGAGAACAATGTCAAAAGTACCTTGGTGGACATTCCACAAAAATGTAGGTCTCTAGATGGTGTTTTGGTAAACAATGTCTTAATGCCTTATGATCATAATTACAATGTTACGCATCAGGTTGGCTCTGAAATAGGAAGTGGGTAAAGATGGTTAGGGTGATAGGAAGAGATAGGTGGTTATAGTAAAATCATTGCACAGTGCATCTGTGTGGAGATTAGACCCTCAACTGACTCCAGTGCATTCTCTGCCTTACATTTCTCCTCTCCTCCTCTCCCTCCTCTTCCTCCTCCTTTACTGTGCCAGCCCCTATCCCTTCTTATTCATGCACCACTTCATTCCCATCCTTAGGAACAAAGTGTGGACGATGACCATCTAAGCACACACTGGGAACTAGCATGAAGGGTAGCCTGACACACCAGCCAGTGCAGTGGGTGGAAGGAGCATGAACAAGCACCCCCACCCCAGGGCAGACCCGGCAGTGCACAAAGAGATCTTTCCATCGTAAACCAGCTGCCGCTATGGCAGATGCTAGCTGGAGTGCTATCCCCAGTGCTGTGGAACTACAACAGAGATCAGAGAATGAGCCCTGTTGATTCCCATCACCCACTGTGCACCGGGACAGGGAAAGCTTGACCTGTTACACAGTATGGTAAGATGTTAACTCAAGTGCTAAAACCAAGTGCTGCGATACATACACGTCATTCCAGCAGTGGGGAAACTGAGGCAGAATAATCACAAGTTTCAGGCCAATTTGGGCTACATTGTAAAATCCTACCTGGAAAAAGATAGTAAGAGCCAGGTGTATAACACACACTATATCCCAGTACTCAGGAGCTAATACAAGAGGAGAGTCATAAGTTCAAAGCCAATCTCAAAACAAATGAACAAACCAAAACCAAATCATGTGGCAGTGAGTGGCAGGCAATAGCAGTTCTAGCTGAGGGAGCAGGTATTAGTTTGAGTTGTGCAGTGATGCCTGGCCTAGAGAGCTAGGTGGATGGTGCTTTGGCCAGGAGGTGACAGGTAAAGGCCCAGCAATGGGGCCACAGAGGTGACTGGCCTAGGTGCATTCTGTGCAGAAGAGCTGTGAGGGTCCATGAGAAAGTAGGGCAAGAAGAGTTTGTGCAGAGTGAGGGGTGGTGGCCAAGGCACTTGCAAAGGTCAACTAAAGTAGCCCTCTCTCCACAGGCAGAGACCTAGCCTGGGTAAAGCAGCCACATCTGGATGTCATAAACTGAGTAACAAAAGCACTGGAGTAAAATGTCAGTTGTTTCCTATCCCTGCTAATCGATGCTGTGTGTGGTTCTTGCCTTTTTCTTCTTATTGTATAAATATATTTTTTTAAACACAGCTGGATTCTTACAGCCTTAGCCAGCAAGCTACAAAAATACCACGTCAAGAAGGGCTTCCCATTGTCCACACAGCACAGCTGGGCAGAGGACAGTAGTTCTAGCCCTGTTAGACTCCAGCTCCTCATGAATCAGAGTGACTAGGGCAACTTGAAGGATGTTTGATTGGGAAAGTGCAGACAGATCTCAGACACACCAGAAGAGGGCATCAGGTCCTATTACAGATGGCTGCTGGGAATTGAACTCAGGACCTCTGGAAGACCAGTCAGTGCTCTTAACCATTGAGCCGTCTCTCCAGCCCTGCCCAACCACTTTTATCCCAAGATTTTTTTTTTTTTTTTTTTACATTTTTAATTCTGGGAGTTCTATGGAAAAACTATTTCTCTGAAAGAAGGAAGGCCTTCTGTTTTTAAAGCCACCCATCCTCTAACATGTTTAAGTTTATGATGTCTGCATCTTTGCTGCCATCAGAGCCTTTTTGCAGGCAGGTGAAAAGCATGAGGCTGGGGTCCAGGCTGCAGTGTTTACACCCTGCTTGTCTTGGACAAAGTGTTTTTCTGTGCCTGGCTTTTAGAGAAGAGGCATAGTAAAGTAGGTACCACCGAGGGTTATTGCTAAGAGTTATCGTGTAGAGAGCACATCCATGGCTCCTGGGCCATCATAAGTGTTTAGGACTTTGGTTTGTGGAAAGGGGTGCTTGGCATTCTGGGATACATGCTTGTATGGCAGGTTCTCCAGTCAGTTCTGCCACCCAGTTTAATGAGAGCCTTGGGTGTCGTTGTCTTACCTTCTGCAGGAGCAGCAGTGCTCTGTCACCCTCACTGGGGTCTGGGGTCAGTCATGGCGATTAGATGACTGGAACAAAGCAGGGTACAAATGTCAGACGTCATTACTGCCATCTTTTAAGCAGGGAAGTGAATGGTGACATAGGAAAAATGCACCCACTTGTAAGTTTGGGTTGCATCAGGAATGAGCACGTGTGGGAACAACTTAGGTCCTTGCAGACAGCACTCCTGTCTGATCTCTCCAAGTGAAACAACATTTCTGCTCTTCCAGAAACCTCAGTGAGCTGATTGACCGGTTTGTGGCAGATTTCAAAGCCCAGGGCCCACCCAAGCCCAACACTGATGAAGGGGGTGCTGTACTCCCCAGCTGTGCTGACCTCTTTGTCTACTATAAGAAGTGCATGGTACAGTGCTCACAGCTCAGCACAGGCGAGCCCATGATCGCCCTGACTACCATCTTCCAGAAGTACCTCCGAGAATACGCCTGGAAAATCCTCTCTGGCAACCTGCCTAAGTGAGTCCTGTTCTCCTCACTCTTAGCAGGGAATTGAGGCTTCCGATATCCCTAAATATGGGAGTCTCAAAGGAAAGACACTCTGGGGTTGTTTACTGAGCTGCTAAGGATGTCGAAGAGGAAAACACCCATCCTGGGCTCTCAAGGGCCTGACCCTGCTGGTGCTGTCTTCTTTAATGACATTCCACAGCGGACCATGACTGGCAGCAGGCATGTTCCCCCAACCAGCAGTGTAGTCCATAGTGCATCACTCACTAAGTTAGGCCTATTTTATATATATATATATATATATGTATGTATACAGTACACATGGTTTCAACACAGAAAAAAATTTACTCAGTAGCAGAGGCAATGTAGCTCCAGCCTGTTCAGTGTGTTCATGCCTTGAGTGCCCAATAGACAGGCTTTCTCTCCTCCAACTTTCTTCCATGGCCTCTAATGCTGTGAGCACAGCCTTGAGTTTAAAGATATGGGTGGACTGGGGCTGGGCAGGAAGCTGAGTGGGTAAAGTGCCTTCTGCACAAGCATGAGGAGCTGAGTTCAGATCTCCAGCACCCACATAAAAAGCTGGGCTTGACAACAGTCCCCTGTAATCACAGCAGTAGGAGGCAGAGATAAGAAGATTCCAGGGCCTCAGTGGCAGCCAGTCAGGCCAACTTTAGAAACTATCTTCAAAACAAGATGGAGAAAGATAGAGGAGGACACCCATCATCATCTGGTCCCTGTTCATGGATGCATGTGTGCACTGTTAGACCTTACTCCATGTGTTCACATGTGAGCTCCACATGTATTTGCTGTAACTGAGAAAGATGGTTGGAGAAACAGCTTTTGTGCCACAGATGACCCCCAAGTGAGGTCTGCATCTCGGGGAATCCCAAGCCAAGGCACTAGGCCAGGTGGCTGCCTTGGTGAGAATGGGATCATCCCAGGTGAGGACTGCTCACTGGCGCTCTTGGCGTTGTCCCTTCCTGTTCCTGTGGGTGAGATGGTCTGAACAGATGACAGTCAAGGTAAGGTCAGGAGCAAAGGCATCCATTGTGTGTTGATTTATTTGTACTGTAGCCAGCCTTCCCTCTGCTTTCTTCTTTGTCAAAACATGCAGCTTCAGGAAGCAAGTTAGTAGCCACAGCCTGACGAGTTCCTGTCGTTTTCTTCAGAACCAGCAGCAGCAGTGGGGGGCTGACCATCAGCAGCCTCCTCAAGGAGAAGGAGGGCTCAGAAGTGGCCAGGTTCACTCTGGAGGAGCTGTGTCTCATCTGCAGCATCCTGAGCACAGCGGAGTACTGTCTGGCTACCACCCAGCAGGTGAGCATTCAGCTAAGCATGCCTCCCTCCCAGAGCTCTCTCCCACAGCTGGGGTGGGACCTGTGAGCTCCTTGGGCAAGCTGGTTGGCCTCTCAGGAGCATATAGTCAGAGACTGCCCAGGCAGCCATCTTACAGGAGAAATAAAACCAGCTTCCACTCACATGTTAGCTACCAAACAGGCATGACCTCTTAAAAGTAGGTCAGTAGCACAGTATCCTTCATGAGAAAAGCATCAATAAACTGTCTTCTGGGTACCAGGCAGCCTTTCCTGACACTTTGTAGCATTCTCTGTCTACCATAACAAACAACCATTGTTTGAGGTGTTGACTGGGAAGCAGAAAGGGTGAAGCCTCAGATGGAGCCAATGGAAGGCAATTCAGTAAACTAGCTTTGCAGAAGGGTGAGCCAGAGTAAGTTGCCACTCAGCTCTCCACAGGGTGATTAGCTCTTTTTCTCCATTTGGCCTGAGATCCCCCGAAACAACCTGAGAGAATCCCACTCTTCCTGATGTTGATGCTTATTTCCTAAGGATCTAAGAAGTCAGCTACAAAGGCCAGTTTAGACGTGACAGCTTGGCATTCTATGTGCCAAAACACAGGAAGTGTCCAGCAGACTCCTTGAGGGTCAGCCAACTGGGCCCAGAGGCCATGGCCAAGGCAGTAGTGCACTCTGCTTGGGGGTGTGGTCACATATACAGGGAATGACTCACAGACTACTTTGGCCTAGGAGCCAGAGACAGACAGGCAGGCAGTCACACATGCACGCATGCACACACACACACACACACACACACAGACACACACACACACACAAAGCCTACTTAAAATGCCATCATCCTCAAATAATCTCATTAGTGGCTTGGGTTATTTTATAAACATAGTTTTGTATGAAGTTATCTTAGTTAACTTTTGTTGCGGTAAATATTAAAAATGGTTCTGTTGCTACTGGTCCCCTGGGGTCTCACTCCGAGGGAGCCACTCCAGTGTGGAGTCAGGCACCCAGTCTATTTCTCTACCATTCTCTAGGCGGTTAGTTACCATGCCTGGCACCCATACATTTCATTCCATGGGCCCTGTGCATTCTCACATCACGTGGGCAACAGAGCTGGAACTGCACGCTCCCGCTGCCTCTCAGCCATTGCTTTCACACACTGTCCTCCACAGCCCAAAAATCAAGACTCAATAATCAATAATTTATCAATCAGATTTATATGTTAAATTCTCAATCCACAATACATCCAAACAATGAATTCACTGCCAATTAATAGAGATATAAACTGCCCACCTAGACAAGATAAAATCGATCTAGTTCACCGTGATCTGAAACCATTGTCCTCTGCCGTCTCCATGTTGGATCTCCCATTTCCCCCTCTCTTCTGCCTTACCAAAACTCTCTACCATCCAATCATGTATCGCCTTGACCTAACTAGTGCCAGTCCTCACCTGCATATAGATGTCAACCTACACTCTTTTATTTCCTTTTATTGTTAGTATTGGTACCTTAGCATTCTGCTGTTACTAAAATATCTTATTATTATTGCTGCTGTTTATGGATGTATATAATATTTCCATTAGAGGATTAGTGATATTTAATAATAGCCCGGGTAATTATTTATATACTGCTTTAAAGTTTTGCTTCTACAAATAATCTTACAAAAACATCTTTCTGAATATAGTATATTAAAAGTTTTATATTGTATTTCTAGAACAGACTCTTAGATGTTTTATAAGTATTAGTAAATCAGAGACCATTTTAATGATTTGTGTAGCCATTTTTAAGTTAATGAAAAACATCCGAAATTATTAAAGTGAGTGCATTCTGAGCCACCTATAAGATATCTGAATGCCATGTTCCTTTAAAAGAAACAGATTTCTGGAAATAATAGATTCCAGGCTGAGGGGTAGGGTGGCTAAGGATGCAACACAGTTGGTCCAGCCTTGCCTAGTATGCATGAAGCCCTGGATTTCACCCCTAGCTCCATGTAATCTGGGTATGCTGATGCACTGCTGTACTGAAATCCCAGAAGTTCAGGGTCTTCTTCAGCTGCATAGAGAGCTTAAGGCTAGCCTGAACTAGAGACCCTGTCTCAAAACATAATGGTGGCTGGAGACATGCTCAGCAGTTAAGAGCACTGGTAGCTTCCAGAGGACCCAGGTTCAATTCTCAGCATCTACATAGCAGCTTACAACTGTCTGTAACTCCATTTCTAAGGGATTGTTGCCTTTCCTGGCCTACAGCCACCAGACATTCTTGTGGTGCACATATATACATGCAAACAAAACAACCATATATATAGATATAGATAGATAGATATAGATATATATGTGTGTGTATGTATGTATATACATATATATATATTATATAATAGTTTTTTAAAAGTGAACTTGAGACATCACATCATGTAAAAAGTGATCAATCAAATACAGAGTCATGGCAGAGTCATCAGAGACTCAGAAATTGTAGTGGATTGAATTGTGCCCTCAAAACCAAGTCCTACTCACCAGTATACATTGGAATGTTTGGGAGTTATGGCTTTTTAGGCAAGAAAATTTTTTAAGATTTAATATATATATATATATATATATATATATATATATATATATATATATATATATATATATATATATGAGTACACTGTCACTGTCGTCAGACACATCAGAAGAGGGCATCAGATTCCATTACTGATGGCTGTGAGCCACCATGTGGTTGCTGGGAATTGAAACCGAAGTGCTATAGAAGAACAGTCAGTGCTCTTAACCATGGCTATCTCCGCAGCCCCTAAACAAGACAATTTTAACAATGAATCCAAACACCGTTGAAAACTAAGGGTAAAAGTTGGGTGATGTATTGATTCTCAGACTGACTATAAGATTGAGATCATTCAGTGGTAGGGTACTCCAGCATGTTTCCTGCCCCGGGTTCAGAGCTACAATATGGAAGTCGGCGCTGCTATAAGCGCCTCCTCTTTCTAAACACTGCTGCTCTCCATCTACTAACATGTCCTCCCAAACATTTTGCATTTATCTTTTTAAGTAAAAATGATCTCAAATTCTACATGTTATTCTACTACAACAAGTGACCTTATTTTATTTATAATTAGATCATGGACATCTTCCTTCTTCTCTCTCTCTCTCTCTCCCTCTCCTTTGGGGGTGGGGTGTTGAGACAGGGCTTCTCTGTATAGCAGAGCCACAGATGTCCTGGCTGCCCTGGACTTGCTTTGTAGACCAGGCTCTAAGTCTCCTGGCAGGAAAATGCTTGTCCTCTCTGCATATCTCCAGCAGAGGCACATGAAGTGTCTAAGAAAGCTCTCTTGAAGGGATGACAAAATGAATGAGATACTCAAAACAGGTTGAGAAATCAAGGTAGTACTGGTATCAAAAGATGTCTAAGACAGCCAGGTGTGCTGGCCTGGAACCCCAGCACCCCAGAGGCAGAGACGGTGAGAACTGCTGTAATCGAGGCTAACCTGGGCCAACGAGAATCTGTCAGCTGGGCATGGTGACACAAGTTTTTTAATCCCAGCACTGGGGAGGCAGAGGTAGGTGGATCTCTGTGAGCAACCCTAGCAAGCAGGCTAGGGTTTCCCTGCCACTCTGGTAAGGGTGGGAGAAGAAGCAAATGCCAAGAGAGGAGTTGGGAGGGCTAGGAAATGGGGGACTGGTCAGGAGGGGGAGTGGTGGCATCATACAGGGAGAAAGTATGGACTAAGAAAGCCCTGAGACAAACACCCTGAACTTGTAAATGCCAGAAGGAAAGCAAAGATATCAAGATGGTGCCAGAGAGATAGACAAGAGCCATGCTATGCTTAAAATTAGGATTTATCTTCAATAAAGTAACAGAGGCCCCTGTGTTGGGATTCTGTAAAGCCCACCCCTCAGTTACCTGGCAATAGCCAGGTATGCTCCGCCCCAGTGACCTGACACTATAAAAAGGGCTGCTTGACTCCTCCTCTCTCTCTTGCTCTTGCTCTTTTGCCTCTCTTGCTCTCCCATCCTTACCCTTCCTTTTCCCCTTCCCTCCCCACCCCCTTCCCACGTGCTCATGGCCGGCCTCTACTCCTCTATTCTTCCCTCTCTCTGCCTCTACTACCCTCTTAACTCTCCCATGACTTGAATAAACTCTATTCTGTACTATACTGTCGTGTGGCTGGTCCCTCAGAGAGAAAGGATTCCCAACATGGCCTCCCTGAGGCATCTCCCTTACCCCCAGGCCTCGCCGCATATCCATGGGCCATATGCCCCCACTCTCTTCATCCTTTCCCTAACATTGGTGCCGAAACCCGGGACGTCATCTTTTAACAACACCCTGGAGCATGTGAACACACACCTGTGGCACACTGTCCCACCCTCCCTCATAGGTGTCTAGGTTTTCAGTAAAATAAACCCCTTCCAGGAAGAAATTTACAAACGCAGAGTCTAACTATTGAGTTCTATAATGGCCCCTTACCCCTTAGTAGTGGTAGAATTGAGCCTGCCAAGAATCCTTGCATGGCACTGTGCATTCTTCTCTTTATTTCATGAAAATACATTTTATAAGCTGCCTTTTAAAAATGTTACCCTTGTTCACACACCTTTAAGGGCATTTTGTTTTTAAGTTTTTTAATATGCGTGTATGTGTGTCTATGTAATGTATGTGCACCATATTTATGTAGTATCTGCAGAGTTCAAAAGAGGGTGATGGATCCCCTAACAGTGGAGTTACAGGTGGTGCTGAGCCATCATGTGGGTGCTGGGAACTGAGCTACCTCTCCATCCCTCTAAGAGCACTTAACGCAAAAGAATCTTGACGCAATAAATTGTTCATGTTCTTAGAGTGAATGTGATTGGTTTAAGAGTGCTGGATTTTCCATCTCCAGGGCACACTTAGGTACGCACAGTTCCTGATCATTGTACCTCTCTCCATGGCTACACCACACTAGGAAAAATAGCAGTACTTCTGTACGCAGGCATGAGCACAGACTCCTCCCTCTGTTGGCTAGGAAGCAGGGCTCTCCTGTAACCTTCAAATGCTCTCACCACCTTTTGACATCTTGTCTCTACCTCATAAAGACTCCACAGCCTTCAAAATAGCACCACCACTAGGGACCAAGCACTCACAGCATGACCCTGTAGAGGACAAGCCATGTGAGCTATTGGTGCATTCTTTTTTTTTTTTTTTAAGATTTATTTATTTATGTGTATACAGCATTCTGTGTGCATGCATGCCAGAAGAGAGTAGCAGATCTCATTACAGATGGTTGTCAGCCACCATGTGGTTGCTGGGATTTAAACTCAGGACCTCTGGAAGAACAGTCAGTGCTCTTAACCACTGAGCCATCTCTCCAGCCCCAATGGTGCATTCTTAGACGTAAGCTCAGAGTGTTGCCAAAGGAGCTGGGTTCTAGGAAGCTTATTTGACCCTATTCCCTGCTGTCTTGAGTGGCTACTACAGTCCTCATGTATGAAGTCAGGTTAACGGAACTTCCCTAACATCTTGTAGGAATTAACTGTGTCCCATGTCGTGTCTAGAACTGTCTGGCTTGTCACTGTGTGAGCCTCAGTAGGATAGAACATCTTTGGGTAGTCATTGAACACACTTCTGCTTCTGTCCTTTTCTAACAGCTAGAAGAAAAACTCAAAGAAAAAGTTGATGTGAGTCTGACTGAACGAATTAATCTCACAGGAGAAATGGACACATTCAGCACGTACGTACCTTCCAGGCACTTGGTGCAGCTCAGCCTTTCTTCACAGGCACTGTGTGCTTTAGTCTCTACTAAGAGAGTTCCCAGGGCATTCTCCACCAGCTTTAGAAGCAGTGCCCCCTTGTCCTTCCTCCTCCCTCTCCTTCTCTTCCTCCCCATCCTCCTTTTCCTCCTTCCTCTTCCTCCTCCTTTTCCTCTTTATCATCTTCCTCCTCTTTCTAACTTAAACAAGTTTTTTAATACAAGGGTTAGTAGTTATGGGAGTAGCCATAGAAGCTTGGGCCTTTACTGGATAAGAGACACCGAAATAAAACAAACATGAAGAACCAGCTGCTCTTTCATTGTTAGTGATTAAAGCCTAAGATTTCATGAAAAAATGAAATTTTAAAATGTTGCACATATTTCAAAACACCTATGGGGGGCATGTCTAGCATCCTATCACTTTTTGGAGCAATGACCACAGCAATTTGTTTCTTTGCAGTGTCATCTCCAGCAGCATCCAGCTGTTGGTTCAGGATTTGGATGCAGCCTGTGACCCTGCCCTGATTGCCATGAGCAAGGTGAGGTTTTAGAACCTGGCCTCCTACCAGTGATTGACGTGCCTTCCCACAGCCCTGTCTGTTATGTTCTGGCCCTGATCGGCTCACCTGACACCTACAGTGGTTGCTGGTCCTTTTGTGGGGTCGGGTGAGTCTGAAGGAGATGGGTTCTTGGGTCAGCATCTGGTTCAGTTTGGTGAGCTCTACAGCAATGACTCCAGACTCCCTGCCCACTGAGAGCTTTCGGCTCTTCCTGAGCTTTGGCGTCAGTGCTGGATACTTTGATGAGTCTGTGGACTCCGGTTTTCATGTACCCTCAGCCCTCCATGGACCTTTTGACACTCACCATTTGCTGCTCTTTGGGATTTTTTTTTTAATGCCTGCTCTTTTTATCTCCAAACCAATGTCAATTCCTGAGGACTGTAGTGAGTCACGTCTGTGATCTTAGGATTTAGAAGCTGAAGCAAGAAGATTTTAAGTTCAAGGCCAGCCTGCACTATACAGGAAGAACCTGTCTCAAAAAGGAACAAAAGTATTCCTTAAGTGTCTGGACCATATTGAAGACTAATTCTTTGTTGACTTTTAAGCCCAACAAAACCTTGTAAAGCAGGTGTCTTAGTCAGGGTTTCTATTCCTGCACAAAACATCATGACCAAGAAGCAAGTTAGGGAGGAAAGGGTTTATTCAGCTTACACTTCCACATTGCTGTTCATCACCAAAGGAAGTCAGGACTGGAACTCAAGCAGGTCAGGAAGCAGGAGCTGATGCAGAGGCCATGGAGGGATGTTACTTACTGGATTGCTTCCCCTGGCTTGTTCAACTTGCTTTCTTATAGAACCCAGGTCTACCAGCCCAGGGATGGCCCCACCCACAGTGGGCTGGGCCCTCCTTCCTTGATCACTAGTTAAGAAAATACAGCTGGATCTCATGGAGGCATTTTCTCAACTGAGGCTCTTTTCTCTGTGACAACTCCAGCTTGTGTCAAGTTGACACAGAACCCGGCAGTACCGCAGGGGTTAAGAAGACATAGCCTGCAGCCAGTGTGACTCTCCATGGGCATAGCTATGCTCACTCACTTAAGCACTGCCTATGACTGCTGCTGTAGCTGTGGAAACTTGTGCTTGTAGCAGAGACCTGAGAGCCCACAAAGCAAAAACATTGTCTAGGTGACCCTGTCCAGATAAAGCTTGCCAACACCTATCTAGTCATGGACTCTTGGAATACTCTTACAGGTTTTGGAAAAATAACTTGTCTGGGGGAAACTAGGCAGGATTTATGACAGGACAGTGGGAGGAACCTTGACACTGGATCAGACAGACCTAAGTTTTTCTTTCGAGAGCACTGCATAGATGACTAAACCTGTGCAGATCCATCTCTCTGTGAAATGCATCTGACTGGGGGCCTCTCAGAGCTGTGCAAGTGGACAGCAATTGAGTGCCTGGTGGTGCCAGTCAAGCAGTCAGAAAACCCAGGTTCCCCCTCTTGACAAGAGAAACACCATACCTCAGGAAGTAGACATTTGGTCTGAGTTTGGTTTATAGTAGATTATAACTATTTAACAAAAATAGGATTAAAACCAAAACATTGACTTTGGGGTTTAAGGAGTGAAGTAGGAAGTTGAGAAGCAGCCGCTGTGCTCAGGATCAACTCTATGCCTAGCCAGGATCCCCAGCCACACTGTTTGAGGCTGGTCTGTGGAGTGGAGCTGTGAGGATCCATTTCTTAGGCTCTACTTTATTCCCTCACTGCTAGCCAACCTTCTGTGCATCCTGAGTATGATCTAGTCCAGCTGCCGTCTCCTGAACTGCCACACTGCAGCCTGGAGCGCAGCTGCCAAAAGATTTTCTCACTGACCGGAGGAAGAGTGGAATCTTTCTCTCTCTCTTTCTGTAAAATAACATGTGGAGTGGGTTTAACACTCCAGGTGTTGCTTATAAGAACTGTCAGTTCATTAGGCAGACTTCTTCCAATTCCTCTTTCTCGGCAGCCAGTTCTCCCCAGATGCACCCCAGCGAATATCGACCGTGCCTCCAGAGTCTTATGTTTATATCATAGGAAAACCATAGGTTTGGGAGCATAGCAGTTGGAAGGCCATTCCTGTTTGTCTGAGTATTCTGGAGCTCTCGCAAAATGAGATCCATGTGACTAAAGTAAACATGGCAGTGCTCACCAACTGACTCAGCATGAGCCCTGCATTCAGTTTCTCAGAGTTTCTTCTAGGATTTTTTTCAAACCTTTGTATGGTGATTATTTCTGTCTGATTTCATCATTGTTTGCTGCTGGATAACTAGTCCGTCTTGGACTCTGTCTAGCATAATGTGGGGGTTGCAAGCCTGGAAAAAGCATAGGCATTGTCACCAGGTGCTCCATCTAGTAGGTGGAGGCAGGAGATGTGAGCAGAATGTGCAGATTTGTGGTATGAGCAAGGGGAAATTGGGACCATAGGAGAAAAGCAGAATCCAACAGTCAGCATGCGAGAAACCAGAGGCGGATAGGACATGGTCCAATTCTCTTGAAGGAATTTGTGATGAGGAAGCTGCCCAAACAGTACCGCACTGGAAGCTGCAGTTTTTAAAGTTAGTAAAGTCAGTTTGTCAAAATTGCCAATCTCTTTTGCTGCCTTAGGAAGTTACAGAGCGCTCTGGACTCAGGCAAAGCTGTCTTCAAGTTCATGCTGTGCTGGGAGAAAACTCAAAATAACCAATAAAATAAATAGATGTATTTCATAAATAGTGAGGGAAGTGGGGAGTGGGCTTCCAGGAGCCCAGGGCTGGTTCTGAAGTCAGAGAAGGAGGCTCCTTGATAAGGTAGATGGAACCTAGTGACTGGTCACATCATTGTCCTGGGAGGCCAAAGCTCTGGGATGTCCTCAGCATATAAGGCTGCGTAATTAATAAGTTGCCATATTTTCCTGTCAATACCTTGGACACTTTGTCTGTGAGGTTTGTACTGCTCCGGTGCAAACACCCTCCACCCCAGCTTGGAGCCGGTTCAACTTAACTGAGTATGCACTGCTTTCTGGTGGTGTCCAGCCCTCCCTCGCTCCAACCTTTCTAGTTAGAATACTCCTTGAACTACTGTCTACCCAGAAAACACAGCCTTTTCAAGAGTGAGCTCCAATATCTATCTTCCCGTTAAATAGCTGAACCCTGTCTTAGTGTTTTTAACCCTGTCTCAATTAGAGTTTCTTTTGCTATGATAGAGCACCATGACCAAAAGCAATATGGGGAGGAAAGGCTTACAGATCTTAGGTCTTACTCCATCACTGAGGGGAGTCAGTGCAGAAACCCGGATTCAAGTTGACAAACTAACCAAAACAAATCCCAGAGTTCATGTCACCCCTTAAAGTGTTCAAATTAAGAGAATTTAGTAAACATGTGGGACCACAGGACCACTAGGACTGTCTCATTCTAGAGTATCCTTATGACCCTAGAAGGAAGCCCCCACCTCGTCAGTGGCCACCCCAACACACACACACACACACACACACACACACACACACCTTTCAGCAGCTGTCCCAGCATTCCCTGTTCCCTGACAGCTATTAGTCTACATTCTGTGTATATAGATCACCTATCCTGCTGGACTTCTTACACCTTACAGTATTTCCAGAGTTTGTTCGTAGTGTGCCATGTGTCAGTACTGCACATTCCGGATTTTTCTGTGTTTTTGTGAATTTTATTTGGTTTTGTCTTTGTTTTTAGATAGAGTCTTGTTGTGAAGTGCTGGCTGACCTGGAACTTACTATGTAAATCAGATGGCTCTCCAACACACAAGAGATCCACCTGCCTCTGCCTCCCAAGTACTATGATTAAAGATGTGCACTGCTACACCTGGGCACATTCTATTTCTAAAACCGTGTTAGGGGTTGGATCCAGGACCTTGCTCATACTAAGCATGTGCTGTGCCATTAAACTACCCACCCAGCCTCTAGTTCATTCCTTGAATGGCTGAGTGATACTCTGTTGTTTCCAGCTGGTGGGAACAGTGCTGTGAACATCTGTGTGAGTGTGTGTTCTCAGTTGTCTTCAGTGCACACCCAGGAGAGGAACTGCTGGATCTCATGGTAACTTCCATGTACAGTTCTAGGCACTATTTCATGGTTTTCCATATCTGCCATTTGACATTCCCACCAGCACAGTAGAAGCATCTAAACTTTCCACATTTTCACCAATACTTACTGTGTATGTATTAAAAGTGTGACCATCTATACAGGTATGAGGACATGTCTGTCTCCTTGTGGACTCACTGCTGTTCTAAGCTAGACTAAGATAAAGTGCCAGTAGGCATCTCTTGACATGCTTGTTGGCAGTCTGCCTGTCCTCCAAAGAAATGTTGGCTGAACCCTTACCATCTGGGTGTTGTAAACTTGACTTTCTATTGTCGAGTTGTAAACAGTCATCATCGTCTCTTCCTCCTTCTGTGTGTGTGTGTGTGTGTGTGTGTTGCTTTTTAGACTGTCTTGCTATGTAGCTTAGGCTGGTCTCAACCTTTCTGTGCTGCTGCCTCAGTCTCCTGGGCAATGGAGGTTCTTGTGGAGCCGGTAGCAGTTGTGTTGTGCTCGCTCCCATGCTGTGCATTGACTTGTTATTTCCTACATGATGTCTTCTTGTATTGCCGAAGTCTAACTGATGAGCTTTGTTCTTACTCTTGTTCTCCCGGTGCTGTAACCAGAATAGATTACCCAGGATGAATCAACTCCTTGGTGTTTTTCAGAAATTTTTATAGGTTCAGCTCTTACATGAAAGTCTTTAATCCACTTAGAATTAATTTTGTTTATGGTGTGAGGTGAGAATTCACCGCATCTATTTGAATGTAGATATCCAGCTCTCCTACCCTGAGTGCTAAAAGGGCAATTTCCCCTTATTGGATGATCTTAATACTTTTGTCAAAATCAGGAGAGGGGCTGGAATAGTGGCCCAGCAGCTAAAAGCACTTACTGATCTTGTAGAGGACCTGAGTTCAGTTTTTAGCACCCTACTAGTGTTCACAACCTCCTGTAACTCTCTCTGGGCACCAGGCACACACTTAGTACATATACATACATTCGAGTAGCACACTCATACGCATACAGTAAGTGCATCTTTTTTAAAAAGAGAAGAAAAGGGTAAGGAAAGAAAGAAAGGGAGGGAGGGAGGGAGGGAGAGAAAGGGGATGGGATAGTGGTGGAGAAGAGAGGAGAAAGCAGCTTAGCACACATGCATAGGTTTTCTCAGACTCAGCTAGGCTGTCCTCGGGCCAGTGCTGCCCTGTTTGTGTTCTGAACACACTGTAGCAATCTTTGCAGTCAGTTGCTGTAGGTCCTCTATCTTCATTCTACCTTGACATTGCTTTAGTCATCTGAGACCTTACCATGACACCATTTCTTATCTTAGCCAGAGCATTTGTTTTTCCTCCCTTAAGATACACCAGTGCCTATACTACCACTCAATTACAAATTAATTTTCAATCCTTATCTTCCTCTTAATCTTTGAATATCTTGAGGTCCATGTCTTGTCTCTTGTTGGATGTTATGGCATAGGGCAGGCCTTGCTTTATAGCAGCACCAAAATGACCATGAAGGCAAAGAAGCTATGAAGACCAAAGAATGATGGAGAAATAAAGATGCTACTGGGCAGACTGAGCTGTGTGGCTCAGTAGGCTATACATCTCTGTGGAAGTGACAGGTCACAGGACCCCTGGTCCCTCCAGCTGAGAATGAGGCCTGAGTTCTACCCCAAAGCTTAAATAGCTGATTCTCCTCAATGCAGGATGTTGAGAATGGTCAGAATTAGGAACACGTTTTCACTCTGGTGGTGTGTGCAGGAGCTCTGCTTCTGGGTAGAAGAGAAATTACAGAGTGACCAGACTAGCAGAAAACAGAAAGTCATGCATGCCCATAATCCCAGCACTACAAAGGCTGAGGCAGGCATTGAGTTCCAGGCCAGCCTGCCTATCTAATGAGACTCTCAAAAATAGACAAATAAATAGAAGGTGGGTGGATGGATAGGAGAAATAACTTACATATAAGCAGTGAGCATGTGCCTGGCTCTGATGTATCTTTGATTAGGAGCACCCCAGGTATTCATATTCACCTTTTAGATCCATACCCAGCTGTTCACAGTGATAACTATCTGATAAGGCAGGGTGAGCAGCCAAACCAAGTATTCTAGTCTGCCTGTGTGTTCTCTCCTGAAAATGGAGGTACTGGCCTGGCCTGCTTATCATCTGTTTGGTTTATACCAAAGCACATTTTATCTTTTAGATATAAATTCCACAGATTCTTAGGAATCAGTATATCCAATTATGGCCTTACAACAAAGATTGAGATATAAATATGTCATTAAAAGGACACCCTCTTTATTGTTTTTTTTTTTTTTTTTTTTTTTGGTTGGTTGGTTTATGTATGCATGAGGGTGTGCATGCATACATGCATGTTTTAAAAACTGATCACAGGGTTGAAAGAATTTAAATTTCTATCCAAGGCCAAGCACTTAGCTTTTTCCATTAATAGTAATTTTAGAAAAATGCAGGGGGAATGAAACAAATTAGATTTTTCTCTAGTCTAACATGTAATTCTTGTTAGGTTTCAGGATTGTGTACATGTACTGATTTAGGAAACTATATCACCATCCCCCAAAGACAGTCTTGAAGCAGGGAGCACAGGCTTCGAATCTGCTCCCATTCTCCTCATTAAAATGTTTATGGTGGTGGGGGAAGGGGATAACATTTGAAATGTCAGTACAACGAATATTCAATTAAACATATGTTTAAAATGTATATGGTGTCAGTGGGCCTCAGAGCCCTCCAAGAGCACTTTTCACATCTAATCAAGATGCAGCTTTATCTTTATGAAATATATTCCTATTTTATTATGATACAGGCAAGTCACCCCCATTAATATTAGAAAATACAGATTTTGTTTGTTTGTTTGTTTGCTTATTTGCTTTGAAACAAGGTTTCTCTGTGTAGCCCTGGCCTAGAACTTTCTATCTAGACCAGGCTGGCCTCCAACTCACAGAAATCTACCTGTCTCTGCTTCCCAAGGGCTCCACCGTACCTGGCACTTACTTTCATTTATTTTGATTGTGTGTGTTTGTGTGTGCACACATGTGAGTGTGGTGCACGTGCAGGCCGGAGGCATTGGATCTCTTTAGAACTAGGGTGTCAGGCAGTTGTGAGCTGCCCATCCTGAGTGCTGGTAACTGGCAGAGGTCCTCAGGAATGAAGAACAGCACATGCTCGTAACCGCCAAGCCACTCTCCAGTCCCCAGATATTTAAAAAGAAGACAGTAATTATCTGAAATTTCAATAATCAGATTTTTTCCTTTTTATGCTGAAATGTTTTTAAACAAATAGCAAGATGTCCCAGCAGGTAAAGGTTATTGCTGCCAAACCTGAGGACTGAAGTTTCACACTTGGACTTACATAGTAGAAAGTGAAAATTCATTCCTGCAAGTTGTCCTCCAACCTCTATACATGTGCCATGACACACTCAAACACTCACACATACACAATAAGCAAACAAATAGGTAGTGGCATGTACCTTTAATCCCAGCACTTTGGAGACAGGAGTGGGTGGATCTCTGTGAGTTCCAGGCCAGCTTGCTCTACATAGTGTGTTCCAAACCAGCAAGGGCTACATACTCTGTTTCAGTTCTGTAGAAGGGTTGGGGAAACAGCTGAGTGATCCAGTGGTTGCCTAGCAGGCATGAGACCCTGAGTTCTAGTACTAATAGTACCAAAACCCATGTAAAGGTCTAGACAGCCATCCCTCACATGTGCTGTGGTTGCACCACTTGGGAGGTTTGTGCCAACACTTGGAGGTGGAAGCAGGAAGATCAGGAATGCAGGATCAGGGTCATCCTCAGCTCCATAGAGAGCTCAAAGCCTGAGCTATATGAGCCCTTGCCTGGAGAGAGAGAGAGAGAAAGAGAGAGAGAGAGAGAGAGAGAGAGAGAGAGAGAGAGAGAGAGAGAGAGAGAGAGAGAGAGAGAGAGAGACCCCCTCCCTGTTGGTGGGATATATGCATTGAGTTGCATATCCTTAAAGCCTTTTGTGCTTCACTTTCTATCCTAGATCATCTTGTCTTCTCCTGGGAGTGTTCTCTGAGGACAGTAGCCATGAGGCATCAGTTCTTCCTGCACACCCTCACCTCTCCAGCCACCTGCATGTCCACACCCATAGCCCAGAAGTTGATTTTACTGAGCCTAAGTCCCCCAGCTACCCTCAGGTGCATTGAGGATAAGCCTTTTAAGACGTAACATGGTAAAGTGGAAAGATGGTGGCTTTGGGGTGGGACAAGCCAGCATACAGGGCTCAAACCTGTCAGCTAGGTTAGGTCTCACTAGACAGGTCACCCCTTCCTGAAGTTCATCTTCCCACTTATGAAGCACAGCAATACCATCATAAACAGTGAGTTCATGTGACAGTGTTGATCACAGTGCTGAGAGCATAGTAGGTAATCATAAAAAGTCTAACCTTTGTGTTTCCTAACCAAGGCTTGCTCCAGTGCTAGGCATGCAGAAGACTCATATTAATAATGCAGAGGCTTATAGAAGTGAATGATCCAGACACAACTTCCCGTGTGTGTGTGTGTGTGTGTGTGTGTGTGTGTGTGTGTGAAGTCCAGGGCTTGGCACCCTCAGCTCAGAAGCCCAGACCCCATGCATTAGACCTCAGCTGCCAGAGCCCAAACATCTGTGACTGTTCTCTATTTCTCTATATCTCTCTAACTTGAGCCCAGGGGATTCAGGTTTTCAGGTTGTCGGGCTGCTTTCAGAGTCTCTTGCAGACAAGGAAAGGTGGGGTTTGCAGTGAGCTCTCTGTGCGAATGTGGGGATTTAGCTTGCCTTGGAAAGTAGACAGCAAAAGCAGAATTCCACAGATAGGCTGGGCTCCACAACGTCACCTCTGATTAGACACAAGTTCTGGGTACTTTGGTCGCTGTGTACTTCATTTTCCTGCCTGCTCTTTCTGTCAACACTGCATCGGATGTACAAGTTTTTATGAGCTATTTCTTGTTATTTATATAGTACCAGATGGTATTTAATCCCAGTCCACTCCACCCCCAAAACAAAAGAAAAACTCTAGGTGGAAAGGGGTAACTCTTAAATGCTCAAGGCTGGAATTTATCTGGAAGTGCCGGAGTTTTACCTTTTGCTGTGCCTATACTAGTACCAGTATCATAGTAGTTCAGGCCTTTAATCCCAACACTTAGAAGACAGGCAGATCTCTAAGTTCTAGGCCAACTAAGGCTACATAGTAAGAACTTGTCTCCAAAAATAAATTAATAACAACCTAATCCTGTAGTCATTTAAGGTAGCTAAGAACATGAGCCAACTGGAGTGGTGTCTGGACACAAGCACTGCTACCTGTATTTTGTACATTTGTTTTAAGTAATAGAAACGGGCTGGTGGCTGAGTATGATGGTGCATACTAGTAACCCCAGCACTTGGGAGGCTAAGGCAGAAGGATACCATAAATTCAAAGCCAGCCTGGGCTATCCAGTGAAGAGCCGACCAGGCAGGGCTACATAGTAAGACCCTGTCTAAAAGCACCAAAAGATACGAGCTTAGGAAGCAAAGGCAGGGATTGAAGTTCAAATGTAGAGCACAGAGGCCATGGGTTCCATTCTCAACACAAAAAAGAAAAATCCGGACTAGGGAGATAATTCAGTTGACGAGGTGACTGTCATGCACCTAATTCCAAGCTCTCAAGTAAAAAGCCATGGGTTGTGTGGCACCAGGGAAGTAGAGACAGGCAGATCCTTGGAACTTGAGAGACCCTGTCTCAAACAAAGTAGACTGTGAGAAACAAGTACCCAAGGTTGACCTCTGGCCTTCACTTACACATTTACACACATGTGCACATGCATACACACACACACACACACACACACACAGAGAGAGAGAGAGAGAGAGAGAGAGAGAGAGAGAGAGAGAGAGAGAGATGTCCGTTTTCATTGTTTGCCAGTACTTTAAATTATTTTCTTCATTAACTGATTGAAGTTTAAAATCATGAGTTAAGCTAGTGCCTCTTTCAGGTTGGCCGTACCTGGCAAAAACTTAAAGCAGGGGGATCTTTTTACATATACAATGCATGCAGACATCGGTGATGTCCATACAGCTAAGTAGCAAGAACATAAAGCATTATAGCCACAGTCTGCCTTGCGTCAGAATTGCTTTATAACCGGTGACAGAGCATGTCACACTTCCTGCCATGCCCATCTGCTGTGAGTGAGGAGCTGTCATGTTTAAGTGATTGTTTATAAACTGCATTGAGATCATGAACTAGCCAGTGCTGCCAACTTGGAAGGCACTAGCCATTTATTTCTTGATTGGCAGTGGGACACGAACCTCTGCCAGTTCCCTGTTTTTTGCCCTTGCCCAGATCACCATGTTCCAAGCCTTGCTGCAGAGCTAGGGAGAGGAAGGCGAAGGGTGGATCTAACACCTGTCAGTTTGGACCTCACCCTGTGAGTTCACTGGGCATCATTGTTTGAAGGATCAGATCTTTAAAATGAGCTAGAAGAAATGCTTCTCAAATAAGGTAACAGATAATGAGGAAAACATTACACATAGCCTGAGTGCTCACTGTACAGGCAGCTACTGTTGGAGCTTTAACTGTTTCTCCATTGTTTCTACTTTTTCCCTGTTAATTTTTTTTTCTTTTACTGCCACACAAGCCTGTAGTTCAGGTACGGGGAGGCTGAAGTGGGTAGAGCTCTCAAGCTCAGAAGTCATGAGATCAGCCTGGACACCACAGTGTGGTTCTGTCCCAATCAATCAATGAGCAGATCCATAAATATAATTTCCTTTTACCTTAATTTTCTTCAAATAAAATTGCCTCTTTTTTAGAGATTTTTTTTAAAAATGTATTTACTTTGTATATATGTATGTGCAAGTGTGCCATGGTACATGTGTGGAAGTTTTTCTCTTTCCACCACTTGGGTCCCAGGTATCAGACTCAGGACAACAGCATTGGCAGCAAGTGCCTTTACTTGCTGAGGCATCTTGCTGATCCAAAATTTCCATTTTCTGTCTGGGCCCTGTGTTGGTTTATGTGAGTTTTATTTCTTTGTTTTATTGGAGACAGAATGTTGAATAGAGGTCCCAGCTGGCCTCAAGTTTACAAACCTCCTTCAGCCTACAAATGCTGGAGCTCACAGGCGTGCACCACCACACCCCATTTCAAAACCTGCTTTGAAGCTTTGCAAGAGGCTTTTCTTGCCTCTGTAAAATGAAAGTAGGGACAGGGGGTAGAGAGATGGCTCAGAGATTAAGAGAACCCATTGCTCTTGCAGAGAACCAGAGAAGTGTTTTCTTGTCAGAGAGACATCAAGGCCTTAGGGCTGCTGACCTTCAGTCTGATTAGAGCCTAAGGGCTGTGTTTGGCTTAAGAGTTTGAACAGGTAACCTTGTTTAGTTTTGAACTCAGCAGGGCTCCTCCAGGGTGAGGGGTGAGTACCTGTCAGGTGACACAAGCTGGGAGCCCCCATCCCTCCTCTGTACCTACAAAAGACAGTCGCTACACTGTAAATTCTTCTGCCTTCCAGGGCATTTTCCCGATTCTTCCATGAGTGTACAAGTTTGAGCTCCATTTTGTCTGTTTTGGGGGTTTTGTTTGTTATTGTTTTGTTTGAGACAGGGTCTTTCTATATAGCCCAAATAGTTTCTATAGGAACTAGCTATATAGACCTGGCTGGTCTCCAATTCATAGAAACTCCCCTGCTTCTGCCTCCCAAGTGCTCAGATTAAAGGTACATACCACCACACTCAGCATCATGTTTATCCTTAACCAGTCGAAGATCACATCAGCCCCGATGAGAAAATACAGTGTACTTTGGGGGGAGGGCCTGGGGGAAGTTGTTTTGTAGCTAAATGTAGTGGCTCACCCCTCTCATCCTAGCACTTAGGTGGCTGAAACAGGAAAATTGCTATAAGTTTAAGGCTAACCTGGGCTATATAGTAAGTTCCAAGCCAGCTTGGACTACAAAGCAAGATCCTGTCTCAAGAAACCAATAAATAACAATAATAAAATCCCAGACTCCTCCCAGTTTCCTTGAAAAGGGGTCTGTAAGTGAATTCTCTTCTAGCTTGTTCTGTTCACCACATTTAGTCTGTCCGCTAAATCTCCCAAGCTGCCCAGCCGCCTGCAAGTAAACATCCCTTCCTGCTCCTACTCTTCAGTCCCTGGCGCTGCTGTTCCTCTATGGCAGTGGCTCTCATCCTTCCTAATGCTGTGACATTTTAATACAGTTCCGCATGCTGTGGGGATCCCACAGCCATAAAGTTATTTTTGTTGCTTCTTTATAACTGTAATTGTAACTGTTAAATATCTGATATGCAGGATATCTGACATGAGCCCTGTGAAAAGGGGTCTGTGGGCTTAGACATTCTCATTGCTCTGTTAGTGTGTGGTGAGCACCCTTTACATGATGTCTGCTTATGTGGGGAGACTGCATTAATGGCAACTATGGAGGAGGAATGGAGCCTGCACTCCATGCCACTGGTGAGGTGGCATGCTTATTTTTACTCAAGAGCAGCCTCTGTGTCAGATGATGGCAATCCCTGTGATAGAGTAGTGACCTAATTTCCATCCCTAACTCCCCTTCCCCTTGACAGGTAACACTGTTCCCCTGCAGAGGCTCTCAGCTTGACTCTGTCCCGTCTCTTTCAGATGCCGTGGCAGAACGTGGAGCATGTTGGTGACCAGAGCCCTTATGTCACCTCTGTTATTCTTCATATTAAACAGAACGTCCCCATCATCCGTGACAACCTGGCTTCCACACGGAAATACTTTACACAGTTCTGCATTAAATTTGCAAAGTAAGTCCTGAGTTGTTCTGCTTTCTTGAAGTGCTTTCTGTTTCCGTCTCCCAGGAGAACCAAGCAGCAGCACAGAGATGCCCATGTACCCCTTTGTCCATTACCACATCCCTCACAAGCAGCACTGATTGGGTGTGAGCCTGTGTTTAACCCCAGGGTCACTCTCTAGCCGTATCTCTCTGAGTTGGAAGAGCCTGTTAATGGTTCTGGTGTCAGACTCAATAAAGTTACTTTTCTGCTGTACTTAGCCTCCCAGCAGGCTCACAAATCCAGGTGTCCCATCTTCTAGTGGGGCTCACTCTGGGACCTCTAGGAAAACTAATATTCTTCTGTACCCCAAAGGGCTATAATGGTAAAAGCAAATGGACCAGTTCAGGTCATGTGCATGCTTCTAGTAGCAGTCATCAGCCATGGCAGAGCCAGCAGAAATGACTTGGAGTATCTTGTTCTGAATTTTGTCCATGAAACTACTCCTTGCCCAGGCTTTTGTTTTTCAGTAAGTTTATGTGTGTGTTTTGTGTCTGACTGGACTATAAGCTGCTCAAGGGTTGGGCCCTATCAGTTGTACTTTTGAGCCTTTACTTCCTCCCCCTTTTACCACAGGACTTATTGTGGCCAGAAATCATCTATGTCTGAATATCCTTATGTCCAGGGAATGTACTAGAAATTGGGACCAGGAGCAAGCACCGAGTTGCCTGCCTTCCTGTCATGTCCTCATGTGTGGCTATTTCAGCCTTGAATTTTGAAGCAAGGAAGTAGTTTGGTTGTTTGCCAGTTAGCATCTGGCTCCGGCACTGATTCCCGAGAGGCCAGGCAGTGATGGGGGCCAGTGTCTCCTCTGACCAATGATCAGATGCATAGTTTGGCAAGTTGCTCCAGGAAGGTCAGTGCTGTCCAAGCTACTGTATTTGGAGTGTTTTCGTCCAGGTCCCAACTGGTGACTCAGGATTCTGAGTTTCTCTTTGCTCCACATCTCTCCTGGTTTGTATTCAATTAGATTTTCTTCATCTGACATAAATAAACCCCCAAGGAACAACAATGACAGAGTAGCTGTAGAGTTAACTTTAATTTCAACCTCATCAGGAAGGCTTGGGCCGACTCCCCAGAGAGCATTTATGTTTTCAGGCCACAGATGGACCAGGAGCTGACATTCCCTTCTCTCTCTGGATGCTCATTAATGTGTACTAAAAGCATTGCTGATAAATCACATGTGACGTCCCCTGTAACCACTGCTACAAGTGTCTCTGTAAAAATTTACTGTGATTCAAAATCTCCATTGTAGGCACCCAGGGGTCCGATTAAGCTAAGGTTAAAATGAATGAGGAGTTCATTGCTCAGCCCATCCAAGTGTCAACTTCACATTCTCTCATCGCCTTTTAATTTAGTACTAAACTCATCTGAGTGACCTGGGAATAGGGTGCCCATCACCCACATCTGGAAAAGTTTAACCAAGGACCTAGAAAGTATTGAGCTTTAACTCGGTACCCTCCCATCTTTATAAAATCTCTCAGTCCAGAGCAGTAGCCACCACTTCCATCCTGGTGGCCTTTGGCAATAACATATCAATTTGCTGGAATTTCTTCTCCAAAGACTTGTGCCTGAATTATCTCCATGTTTCCCCAGCCTGCCCACTATGAACTAGTCAGAGCAAGTTCATGGGCCAGCCACAGCAGACCCTAGTGTGAGGTAGCTTCCATTACAAGCTGTACAGGCATGTACCAAATTCAGCCTCCCATTATTCATTTGGCTCAGGTTAAGTTCTAAGAACCCCGTCCAGACAGTCTCTTGTTCACACTTCCTCTAGACCCACACCTGAATCTGACCGCTGGACTTCAGGTCCTTTTCCCATTGCCTCCTTTCCTGCTCCACAATTGTTGGTCCATCTGAGGCTATATTGGCTCCAGTAGCAGCCTTTCCTAATGACTTACCAAGGTTACTCCTGGTTGAAACTAGTTTGGCTCATAAATGACTTCTCTCACCCACTAATCTAGTATGCCTCTATGAGAGTCTCCCAGAATTCTTTAGCACTCAGTGATTACAGTGTGCAGGAAGAGATGTGGTGAGAGTAAAGTGAAGTACACACCATGGACCCAGCATGCAAGAGGGGGAAACAGGTAGCAGCCAGCCACTGTGGAAACCTTGCCCCTTTTTGTGCTTCCTCTGTGGGTCTGGAACCAGGGCACCTCCTGATCAGCTCACTCTGGGGCTTGCCTTGTTATGCACATGACTGTCTTCACAGCTTTGAACTATATCAGCTCCATGAGCACCTTCTTGACTCAGGCCTTGAAACTTTTTCAAAAACCTTTTCTGACTTGCTGGGTTTTCCCTCTCCCTTATCCTAAACAGCATTATCAGACCTAGATCTAGGTTGTCCCTTAGTGCTCAGCAGATTTCTAGAAAATCCTGTGACTGTTGTTTCTTGGTAAGAGAATTGCTGCCTCAGCAATTATTTCTTGGCTTTGCTGTAAGACACCCTAACTGCCCACGTAGTTCACTCTTGCCACTATTAGGGCATTTCAGCTACTGGGACTCAAATGGACTTAAATGGCAACGTGGATTTTTACTGTATTGGTTTTTGGTTTTATTTTATTTTGGTTTATTTATTTATTTATTTTTTTTTTTTTTTGAGACATAATTGTAGTATATAGTTCTTCATGTTCTAGAACTTACTATGTAGACCAGGCTGACCTTGAACTTCCTAGAGATCTGCCTGTCTCTCCTGAGTGTTGGGATTAAAGGTGTGTGCTACCACACCTGGTACAAAATGGATTTAAATTTTTTCATATAACCTCAAATCTAGAGAAAGTTAGGGCAGACTTGAGAGTGGTCGGTTTGGGCTGGAAAGTTGGCTTAGTAGTTAGGAGCACGGGCTGCTCCTTCAGAGCCCCAAGTTCAGTTCTCATTACTCACGTGGAACAGCTCACAAGAGCCTGGAACTCCAGCTCCAAGGGTCTGAGTGTCCCCGTCCAGCCTCCATGGCACACTCGCACACACTCGTGCACACACACAGGCATATACACTAAGTTAAAACATATTTTTTTAAAGACAGAGAATGTGATTGCTTTAGGGTTTCAGCGGTTTCATTAAGTCCTGGTATAGTCTGATGTCTTTGAGACTGGATAGAATAGCAGGCATAGGTGTGTTGTGTGTTGGCAGTGTCCTAGCCAACAAGTGGGCATCTCACACCAGCCTTGCTGGGAGGTGCTTCCCTCCAGGTGTTAGACTGGCATGGAGTGAGTCCCTTTCTCGGGACCTAAAACAGCCACCGTGGAACTGGCTGAAGCTCAGTAGAGCTGCCCTCTATAGGTCTGGAGTGTGGCTCGGTGGTACTTACTTGCCTGGCATGTGCCAGTTCCTGGGTTCCATCCCCAGCACCACAAACAAAAATAATTTACCCTTTTAGTTTAAGATGGGATGAGCTTTTCCACTGAATATCAAGGCTATTCTTCCCTAAACAAAAACTGGAGCTAAAATTAGAAGAAAAGATAGGCAGTGAATGGTGGTGTGGGGGACGTGAATGTCCACCTTGATTTTTGGTTTTCTCATGTAAGGGAGTAGAGCCTTAAAATATAATGCAGCTCCTTACTATAAAGAGAATATGCCTAACTTGTCACTTTTTATCCACAGTTCGTTCATTCCCAAATTCATCACCCACCTCTTCAAGTGTAAGCCAATCAGCATGGTAGGAGCAGAGCAGGTAAGACAAACTTTGTATGGGACCTTCGCCTTCAGCCTGTGTTGTAGCTCCAACACATATTCTCAAGTACATATTCTGAAGACACCAAGACTGGTTTCCCTGATGTACGGAGCTATGGTCACCTGGCAGCTCCTTTTGCTTTTTTATTTTGTCTTTTGAGATAGGTTCTCATATTGTAGCCCAGACAGGTCTCAGATCAATTAGATAAGCACATCCTCATTAAGTGTACGGAACAAGTGTACAAAACAAGGTTGGGGAACTGTCTTAGGGAACATGAGGAGTGAAGACTTCAGGTTTCTCTGAGGGCTGCAGCTGGAGGGATAAGAGGTAGTGTCCTCAGTACGTCAGAGGCCCTGGATGTGGCTGGGCAGAGGCCACGTGAGAAATCAAGCCGGGAGATCCTGAACTCACCTCCCCAGGAAACTCCTTGATGGGCTCCTTTCTCCCCATCTGAATTCTCTGCTGAAGCTGGATGGCACACACCTGTAATCCCAGCAAGTAGGCTAAGACACTGATTTTGAATTTAGGCCAATGTACACTATATTGTAAGACCGTCTTAAAGAAACAAAAAGACTTTATTAATGTTACCTGAACACTGATGAACTGAGTTCTATACTACAACAAAGTCACCTGTGTTTGCCTCCTACCTGTTCACACTATCTGGAATTTGGGCATTTTGAGTTCAGAGAGTACACTGAGTGATTTTAAAAATAAAAATAGGAATTAAGGATATTGTTCTGTGATAAACACTGACCAGAAGCAACTTGAAGAAGAAATGGTTTATTTCCGTACAAGTCACAGTTCATCATTGGGGGGGGGGGCTGAGATAGGAACTAAAGCAGAGGCCATGGAGGAAGCTGCTTACTGGCTTGCTCTCCATGGCTTGCTCACTTTGATCTCTTTCTTTCAGAACCCAGGACCACCAGGCTAGGAATGGCACAACCCACAATGGTCTTAGTCTGGGCCCTCTGGCCCAATCATTAATCCAGAAAGTTCCCCCAGACATGCTCACAGGCCAGTCTGATGGAGGCAATGCCTCAGATAAGGTTCCCTCAACTCGGGTAACTCTGGTTTGTGACAAGTTGACAGCTAATTACCACACCATTCAGGGTGTGGATCTGAGTTTGAGTCCTATAAAAATCACCCACATAAAAATTCAATATTTAAGATCACTTCCTACTTTTGCTGAAAACCTGGATTCTAGTTTAAAACCCACTCTGGGTGATTCACAGCACCTGTGCCTCCAGTTCCAGGGATCTGATGCCCTCTCTGTCCTCCACAGACACTGCACACACACGGCATGCAAAACAGACACCGATACACAAACATAGATAAATGCAAACATAAAAAACAAGAGTGGTGGTATGTGCCAGCCATGGGGAAGTGGAAACTAGAGGATTCCTGGCTTTGCTGGCTAGTCAGTCTGTCTGAAGACCCTATCTCAGGAACAAAGGTGGAAGGTAATTGAGGAAGACACCCAGTGTTTACTTTGGCCTGCACACACACACACACACACACACACACACACACACACACACACACACACACACCAATGCAGGCCCATTTAAATCAAGAACAACTCATGTTCAACTCTATCTGTGAACACTTAGGCTACACGTTAGAAGACTGTGTAATTCACTTTCATAGCTGCTGCCCTGTACCAAACAAAGCAATGAGACAGAGGCTCAACTCTTTCCCAGCTCATTGTTCTGTCCTTGTGGCTCCTTGGCCATGTTGACAGCCCCTCCCCCCTCCCCCCCCTTCCCTGGATAAGGAAGATTGCTAATTAAGCATATACTGGAGTATCTTGTAGTCACTCATGAAGTGTCAAAGGCAGATAGCGACATCTGTGAACAGCAGGGTCTCTTGAATCTAAGTGCAGTGTGATTTTGTCCCCTCTGTTAGTGAGTGCGGGACACTGAGCACTCAGGCTCTGAGCTCTGGGGTGACATGATCAAAGGTGGACTCTGTGCCTTCAAACGCTGCGTCTGTTTGTGCGTAGATGCTTTTTCTGAAATAGGAGTGCTTGGGACCAACCTCATGAAGTACTGTGAGGGTTAAACAAATCAGAGCACACACCAGTAATTCCAGCCCTTGGGGAAGCTGAGGTAGATAGGGGGATTGTAAATTTGAGGCCAACCTAGGCTATACAGCTAGATCTTATCTCAGAATAAAATAAAACAAAGTTAGTAAAATTAAAACCAGTGCCCATAAGTAAGTTGCATTAAACACCAGCCCTGCTCACTGTAAACTCCCGAAGACCCGGACATGACCTTGTTTCTGTCTCATTGCTCGTCTGCCCTAATACATATCCACATGCAGCCTGCATGAAGACTTCTAGTCAGAGCTTGCCCTCGGCTGTCTGCCTGACCAGCTCTAGCCTGAGTCAAAACTGTTGTCTTGGAAAACTCCCTGGGAGGTTGTACGGCTCAGACAGCAGCTGGGCCTGACTGCAGCCGTCAGTCTGAAGTCCCGACCCTGGCATGTCCGGAGCACAGCTCTCATTCTCTCCATCGGAAGTGGCAGAGCGGTGCCCTTACACGCCAGCTCCAGTTTCCTTAGTGACTTGACCAGGCACTCTCTGTTCGCCTCATTACAGGGTGCCGTCTGAGAGCATATGGGGTGATTAAGATCTGTGTCTGGGAGCAGCCGTAGAGTTCTCAGTTACATTTCTGTCTGCAGACTTGACCAAGCCCCTGGAATCCAAAGCTGACTCATGGGAACAGTTCTGTGTTTTCGTAGCCTTGCTCAGGCCTCTTGAGACTGGTGTAGTGCCTAACAGCCATGGGAGTTTTGATGTTGTCACATAAGTCCTATATCATTACTGTTTTCCTCAAATTTTCTCTTTTATAAAACACTGACAGCTGGAGGAAGGTTGGGGCTCACCTGCCATGGCAGCATATCCAGGAAGCAGAAGTAGGAGGGTTGTAAATTCAAGGCCAGTGTGTAATATGACCCTGTCTCAAAACAGCACAGAACAGAATATGAGCAGAATCACATCAGACTCTGGGATGCTATCTAAGGAACAGGATGTTTGGCCAGTGTTCATATCTGCTTTTAGATGTCAGTGAGAAGCCCAACTTCTGTAGCTAAGGCTCATTTTTCATACCCCATGCAAAGACAATGAGTAGTAAGAGGTGGCTATACACACACCCACCTGTAGAGACTCTGAGGAGGAATCCAGGGCAGTGTGGCCCTTCAGTGGTTCCCATGTGCAATTCAGGTTATCTGGGTAAGGTTAGCTCTGGCTTCTGAACTCTGAAATCCAAGCCATGATATAGCTAGAGGTCTGTTCACTTAAGCGGTAGAGTCCAAGGAATCAAGAAGTTAATAAAGGAGCTAGAGACATGGTCCAGCAGGTAAGAGCAGCTGTTAATCTTACAGAGGATTTGAGCGGGTAGGCCACCTCACCTCACTCATACATCCTCTCTATCTCTTTCTCTCTCTCACACACAAATAAATAGTATAATAAAATCACTCTTTGAAAGAAAGTTAATAAAGAGATGCTTGTGGGTAGAAACACATCTGACACACTCTGCCCTGTGCGTGGCCTTGACCCAAGCTTTAAGTAAAGCTGTAGAATTCAATGCTGCAGCTGTGCCTCCTCTTCCAAAAGGCAAGTGCTAGATGCTGAGTTGAGGTTAGGTTTGAATACAGGGGTGAGAAATAAAAAAGGAGCCCTTGCTGCTCCTTAGTCTCGCCTTGATTAGTACATACAGTGAGTTATTTATCTTCCGGCCCCAGAGTCCTCTTAAGCAGTTACAAGGGCATGTGGAATTGAACCGTTCCTGTATTGTAATGCTCCTTGCTGGTTTGTGATTTCCAGAGGACCTTGTGGGATTTGCAGGGTCATTAATTAGTCTTACAACAGAGGTCATCTATGACTGAACACAGCAGAAATAAAATCCATTTGTCTAAGCTTACCCTAGAGAAAACAGCACAGTGTGGTGTTGGAAAAGACACAGTCCGGCCCTCGCTCTGCTGTTGATGACCCCCTTGTTCCCACATCTCGCCTGTCTGCTCCTGCTCACTGTCCTACTTCATAAAAACACTGAAGCAGGCGCTCTCCAGGGCCTCCTAGACCTCCACTGCTCTAAAACCTCCAGTTTCTAGAGGTACTTTTCCTTTCGTGTGTTCTTTATTTATTTGGTTTGGTTTTGATACAGTGCCCTACTTTGTAACCCATAGTTACAAATAAGTGCCTCCAAATAAATCCACAAACCTCCTGCCTCAGTCTGCTGAAGTATGGAATGATCCATGCCCAGTTTGCTTTGTGTTACCCTATACAGCATATCGAGGGATGGGACTACGGCTCAGTGATAAAGTGCATGCATGGTGTATATAAGATCCTGGGTTCAATTCATAGCACC